>NC_134367.1:4948561-5099811 GCF_035582795.1 Mycteria americana | reverse complement strand
GAACAACTCAGTCTGTAGGTAGGGAGGAGGAAGGTGCAGAAGCTAGTAAGGTCGGGAGACTTGATGGCCTTTTTTTTTTATCCTGCCTGCAAAAGAATGTGTAAGTCTTCCCACTGAATTTGTTCAGGTTTAGTCGACATACTAAAAGAATTAAGCTTTTTATGTAGGATTCATCTCACCCAAACATGTCTAAAAATTAGATTTCTATCTGTGAAATACTCACCCCAGGCTCTCTTTAAAATTGATGGAAAGAAATAGGGAACTTCTGATAGTCCGTTTGGTGACCTACTCTACACATCTCTTTTAGGGAGAAATGAACCCCTTTAGGAACTGCTTATTTTCCAGTGTTGATTCCAAAGGAAGAGTAACTGATCTAGACTAGATACAGACAACTAACTTTTAGACCCCCAGTTATATGCAATGTGATTTGTCTGTCTTTAGTGATCTGTTTATTTCTCATTGAGTTACAGATGACAGTTTGGAAAGCATGGTCAGACATTATTTCTCGGTGAATGAGTTGAGCAGCTCTAATAAAAATACAAGTATAATCCATGCCATCCTCAAAGGCACTCAGAAAATGCATGCATGTCTGGTCCTGACTTGTTAACAACCATAAAGACAGCAGTTGGAAGCATTTAATACAGCTGTATGAACCATGCACTCTCAAACAGCTTCATCTGCTGTATTTCCTCCCAGTGGCAAATAAAAAAAATCCACTATAATTAGGGCATAATTCTGTTAAATTTGTGCAATAAAAGCATTATTAAAAGAAAGAAAAGATTGCCCTTATAGGCTGCGCTGCAATGGAATCGAGCATAGCTTGTTAGAGTTATTTTTGTTATTATTGCATTACTTGGCTATTGTGTTGCCCTTGAAATGCTATAAAGGAAGAAAAAGGCAGGGTAGATGGAATTTCAAAGTGACTCCTTTATTCAATATTGAAATCTCATTGGCTACATATATGCAGAGTGAGGTCTTTGAGGAGTTGTTAGCCATGTGTGTTACTAAAGCTCATTTCCTTGAGACCAAATTTCCCATGTACACAACCTGGCTACAAATGCCATCAACCTTCCTGGCCAGTTATGCCTGGACCCTTCTACCACAGTCTGTGTTGCCTCCTGATGTTTATCACGTAATGTTGTGACAAGGCAAAGAGGATAGTGTGAGAATTTGAGGCCAGGCAGGAATGCCTTTGAGGTCATAGCCAACACTTTCCAAATCTAAAAAAATCACTTCAGCAAGGGTAGTGATTTGATTAGGAAGTTAAATTAATCTCAAATCTGCCCCAAGTTTACCCTTTGCAGAAGTATAGACACAGGCATCCTGCTTATTAAGGGCAGAGGCAGAAAGCTTTGAAAAGCATTGATGTTCAGCAGAACATGACATTTCCTTAACTCCTGGGGAGAATAACATTTTACCAGGCTATAGAGTATGTCTACACTACTCTTCACACCCCTTCTCTCAAAACAACACCTTCAGTCTATTGTAGATACACTGAAGAACTACCTCACTTTGACTCAAGTGTCAACATTAACTACAGGAACATAAAGTGTGATATGCAGAATCTACTGGAAAAGATACCTCTGTTGAGCTCCAAACTTGCAGATTTAAATTGCTGGCAAAGACTTTAAGAGCTCATTTAAAGTATTACTCTCTGAATCTGCAACAGAGGTCTTAGGGAGAAGTCCATGTCTGAGCTGAACTAGGCAAATGTGTCACCTCTTCTCATATTATTTGAGTGTCTGAGAGACCAGTGGAAATAGTGGGAACTTTAGGATGAAACCTTCTTCAGAAAAATATGTTGCTTAATACAAAAGAGATGCTCACTTCTTCCTCTAAACTCTGAGGGTGAGATTCATCCAACAAACACTGAGTTAGAATTCAGTTTCAGAATTGCATCTGTAAAGGTAGTGCCTTTACATAAGCCGTGTACTGAAGATCCAATTAAGTCAAGGGAGATCTTATCAATACAGCCAACAGAGCTTTGGCAGGTAGCAATCTCATCTTGTAGACACCTCTACCTGATCATATGGACAGTCAACGAGACTGTTGGCTATGTTGACTTGGGAAAAGATTCAGTTCCCTACACACATTGTGCCACTTCTGGCACTGTAAGGTTTTCCATTTGGCCTCCAGTTTCTGCTCCAGACCCTGTGGGTCTCCTGTAAGGCTTCTGTCACATCTGCCAGTGTTGTGCAGATGTCTCAGGAATGTTGAGGCATCTCAAACGTCACCAGAAGCCTGTGTTTAATAACTAAATCTGGAGCTTTGTCTAAATCTGAGGCTGAATCCTATTATAGTAGCAGAATTCAGTTGCCTTAACATAGGCTTCTCATGCCATTTGAAATACTTCTGGATATCCAAGACATCTGCACAACACTGACAGATATGACATAGGACTGATGGAAACCAGCAGCCTTCTGGAGTGGCAGCTGGAGGCCAGGGGGGAAACCTATGAGGTCTCAGATGGCACAAGATGCCTATGTGTGAGTGATTGAATAGATCCATAAGTGTCTATATTGGAACCAGTTTCTTCCAGCTCCCTTTATAGTCAACGGAGAGAAACAGGGGGCTCAATTTATATTCCTAAACTGAAGTCTTCAGTGACATTGCAGATACCCTAGGTTTTCCACCTGGCTTCCAGCTGCCAGACCAGGTGGGCATCGGTCTCCTCTAGATCCTGGGACATATTATACCCAAGCACTTTTATAGCTTCCGACTGAATTCTCTATGGCAAGGTTTCCCTAATTATTGACCAAACATCATTCAAATGGATATTTAAGTGTTCATTCGTATCTGACGTTATTGTATTCCTGAATGCTAACCCTGTTGTTCCTGTTACATCACTCACATTCCGTGGTGATGCTCACTGCAGCATGTTGCCGAAAGTGGCATTCCCTTTTGGGGCACATACTGAGATGAGCTAAATGGCGAACTAAACGTTGTTTACAGGCTTGTCCTCCCCTGACAAGTCATTGATGATTTTGGAAATGGTTACCACTTTTCTGATACAGTGGCCTTAAACTAGTTTAAGGTATGGACTCTCCAAAAATAGAGACACACATTTCCATTCTACAAGGAAAAACCCTTGGAATTTTTTCTTGCTTCAAAGCCAGATGATCCTGAAATTTAATAATAGTAATAATAACAATAATAATAGACTGCAATGTTAATTTAAATTTTATATTAGCAATTCAAATTGCATGCTCTGCTTTGAAAATAGTATATGGCATTATATAGTAATTATGATGTAATAATTAAATGTTAATAATGTTCATCTTTTAGTTCATCATGACATTCAAAGGGAAAAGAAGCCTGGTCAATATGGATTGTTCACTTGAAGACTTTTGATCTAAATGCAATGGCCTTTTTCTGGTGACAAGCTGTCCTTTGTAACTTTTTTCCAGTTTTAAAATTGAACTTATTTTCCAGTGCTGATCTGTGCAAGATAAAGCAAGCACATTTTGTCCTGCATTAGGATTTTTCACCATGGTCCTTTGTGGTGTGGCCTGTATTTCCCTCTCTTGCAAAGCCGTCTCATGGCCCTGCTTCCATTTGCAGCTCCAAAAATGAGCTAGACCTAGCTTGTCTGATCTGTGTTGTGATTCCTGTTCGTGTTTCATGCAGGAAAGAAGGACTGCGATTGAGTGCAGGTTAGTTAAAGAACATATTCCCCAAATACAGCCCCTTCACTAGCGGTTCATAGTGATCTGTTTTATCATGTGCTGGATTCTCAGCTGGCAAAAATGAGCACAGTTCTCTCCTCTCTGGGTTTACACCAGCCCTGTGCAAGCAGGGAGGACTGCAGAGCAGATTAACTGAGCTGGACAGCCTGGCGCACAGTTTTAAAGTGCAATTTTTTTTTTCTCTCTCTCTTTGCATCTGCCAGTTCGCATGGTGCAGTCTTTTGCTGTGCTACCCAGGCTGAGAAGTGTCCACAGCTATCAGTTTTCACCAAATTGCTGAAGGGTGAAATTTCACCATTTCTGCCAGAAAAAAACAGTTTTGCTTTTTTTTTTTTTTCCTTTTCCCCTCATCTAGGCAAACAGCAACATTTCCCTAGAGAATCGAATCCTCTGTAAGAACAGAAGGACTTTTTCATTCCTTTACCTCAAATGGAAATCTGTTATACTCTCTCTCTCTTTTCCTCTCTGATACAGCCATAATATTCAGTAAAGAAGCAAGTCTTTTCTGAAGCCAGGATACATTAGTGTAAGTGCATGATTGGTGGAAAAAGATGTTACCAAGAGGCTAAAACTCAGTCCTGAGAATCAGGACACCTGGTTCCTCTCCATGTCTCTGTCCCTCTGTCCCAGCCAGCCATTTATCATCTGGGAATGTTTATTTACCTTTCTGTATTTGTATATAATTATGAACCATTTATAATTTGCCAAGTGTGAATTGACAAATTAACATTTAGTAGTGATTTGATGACTCAGACAAAAAATGATCTGTGCTGTAAAACTGAAAAATATTAATGAAAGTTATTAATATTAATGTAATGTGTTACAGGCATCATTTAATCTATTATTGCAGATTTCTTTGTAGGCTTGTTGCTGAGCTATAATTTAATCTTTTCCAGTTCCCCGACAGTTTGAAGTTGCTTTCTTTCTGAATCCACAGCTTTTATCCAGCATGAAAGAGTGTTTTTCCCTTTAAGCCCCCCTCCCACTACATTACATTTCAAACTATATTACACAGGTCACATTATGGGCTGCTGTCACATGCAGGCCACAATGTAATTCAGCATGACACATGACAAGCAAAGATGTGTTGAAATACCTGAGATTATTAGATCCAAACAACCCTCTGTTAAA
Organism: Mycteria americana; assembly: GCF_035582795.1. Lineage (NCBI taxonomy): Eukaryota > Metazoa > Chordata > Aves > Ciconiiformes > Ciconiidae > Mycteria > Mycteria americana. The sequence goes on along the minus strand of NC_134367.1, from coordinate 5,094,994 downwards.
GTTTTTTATTACCACATAAATATTCTCCTAGCTGACCAGTATCTCAGAGGAATAAATACCCCATTAGAGGAAAAGAAAGAGCCCAGGTATTTCCCAAGTATGGGGTTATTAAAGGCAAAAAGGGACAAAAACTAGTTTTGTACATGCTATTCTCATGTTAGAAATGACAAAACCCAGCAATAATGATTAAAAAATGCACAAGCCTATCTAATCATACTGAAAAGAGATAATAGAAGATAATGACAGCACTGGACATTAGAAACATATAGGGATTTTTCACAGCAAAAGGGCTGATGAAGGAAAAATGAAGGGAACTTTGTTGAATGAGTGTTGGAAGACTGGTAAGGTTGTTGAAATCAAGCTCAAGGTATAAAAGACAGTTAAGGCGATACTTAGATAGGATTTTTCACTTTTCTCGTACTACACTGTAGAAATAATCTGAAGGAAGATGGATTTAAGGGAGTCAGGCAGAGGACTAGGAAAAAACCAATGCAGCAGGTTCATGGACAAGGAATGAGATGCTGACAGCCTTATCCTAAGCAAAGGTGTGGAGAATGGCTGAGGATGTTGGAGGGCTGGGAAGGTGTCAGGTAACAAACAGGAAAAATAGGTGATAGGTAAAGTAAACTTGGATTAAGCTTTGGAGCTGATAAATATATTCCTAATGAACAATGATGAGAGATACCTGGGCTGATGGGAAAAGAAAATTTCTGGAAAATTTCTTTTGTGGCAAGGAAACAGTAAGTTAGAAGTTGTTCATCAAAAGGAGACTGGAAAAGACACTGAGGAGCAAGGTATTTGAACAAACAGGCCTTTCCATATGAAGAGATAGGGTAGGAAAGATACTTGTCCAGAGCTTGGGTTGTGAAAGTATCTCCCAAAACTCCTCATTGTGTTAGAAGTACTAAACTGGCTGGAGACAAGCATAAAGTATAACATAATCAAGCTGGGTTCATTGTGCATTGATCCGCAAGTACTGTAGACTACCAGTGTGGTAAAACCACATCTGCTATAGATCAGATTATAGAGCTGTGGAGAACAAAAATTCAAGAAGTAATAGGATTTTTTAGTCAGTGCTGTGTGTGAATTGGAAGTAAGATGACTAAGGCTGGATGGTTCTCCAAAAGCTCTTTGAGACAAAGTGTTCTTTCTAGTGGATGAGAATGGGTGACTGGAAATGCAAGAAAGGATGAACAGATTTATTTAGTTCTGTCAGGAACTGAAGATAATCTCAGCCATGAAAAATCTAAGAACAATTCACAATATTCGTGGTGTGCTGCAGTTTGCCAGTGGGAGATGACACAACAGCATCATGAACGTTAACTAGTGGCTCTAGGACAAAGTCACAGGTCTTTTAGAAAATGGTGCTGTTGTGAGTTCTGAAGGAAGATTATGCCATTTTAAATTTACTGTTTCTGAAAATACTGGTATTTTTCACTACATCATTTCTGCCTTCCTTTCTCCTCTCTGTGTGCTGCTTTTTTTTCCCTTATGATCTCAAGTGACAGAAAGAAATAAACCAAGAATAATAGTGAGCCATGTTTATTATGCACAGTGAGCATAGGTCCCTGACAGGATACTTTGGCCAGATGTTGGTCTTTGCTGAGGCTGTTTTGCAGTTGGAAAACCGGTTTAACCGTCCCCGTGGGAATTTCTTCTGCGTGGGTAAATCTCCAGATGGTGAAGAGCAAGCTTAGTAGTTCCTGTATAAACCACTCTTTGGTGTCAAGAGCACAAGTAAAATAACACTATCTGGGACATTCCTTCAAACCACACTTTCCTTGTCATTAGAACAAGTTCCTTGTTGTGCAAGCATAATGGTGCAAATTAGAGTAGCTTTGGGGATACTCTAATTTATGCCATGAATAGGTCAGGTCCTTGGTGACATGAGGAGTCAGAAAAAAGCTTTTATAAAACTATGCTGTTCTTGGACCAGACACAAATTAGGCTGGAAAAAACAGTGTTCTGAACTTGGAAGCTATCCTTGGTAGTTCATGCTTTATTGTGTTAACCTAGACAAAATATGGTGATGATAGTTCAGAAAACAATACAAAACCAATTATCTGTGCCTTTCATTCTTCACAAGTAATTCTTTTTTTTTTTTCGTGTGTGTGTGCATGTGTGTGTGGCTGTGTCCGTCTAAGAAAGGCAAGTGATGTCGAATGTCCATTGGGGCAAAAAAAAGTCTCCCTTTGCAAGGCTTCAACAGCATCCTATAACTGTTGACCATAGAGGGAATGTGGATGCTGATGGGAAAGTTCAAAAATCACTGAAAATTTTGTTGGACTAAACTAAAGGATGACTAAAAGAATAGGACTAAATTAGTTGGGTAGGATCCCATTTTAGCACTGTATCAATATGCTTTGATTGTGCAAAAGGTTTTGATTTGATATAAGAACCCTTTGGTAAAAAACTGTTGTGAAACACTGGAATAATTTATATTATAATTTATATTACCTAGGGCTAGTCCATCCTATAGCCAGAGTTGGAGAGTTGGCAGTTGTCCATGTCAACAGGGGTAGAAAGGAAGCATTTTTTGAGTTATTTAATCTTCATTTATGAGCTTCTGATTAATTTGTTTGTTTAGTGATCAAAGATCAGATTCAGATTTCCTGAATGGCATGTTCATGTTCTTCTTAGCAGGTACAGCAACACCTTTGGGCCACAGGCCGCAAAATAGCCGGAGTAGTCCCGTTGTACCTGAGGTCAGACTACAATGGTCCCTTCTAGCTTAGAAAACCCATGTAGCTATGAAACGCTATACATTCACTACATTCAGCAATAACATCCTGGAATGTCTAACAGGAAATAGACAAATCCGTTCAGATTAAATAAGTCCCATCAATATTCACAATTTAGGCCAGAAGGGTCCTTTAGATCATCCAGACTAAACTTTGGTATTTCACAGACTGTTGCGTTCAACCCTTTCTCACTCTGTGGTGCCCAATAAGTTCTGTTTGCTTAAACATTTTGCCAAAGCACTTTTTCTTGCTTCAGCATCATACTAGGTCCTTTTCACGGCCGCTACTTCCCAGGATGCAGACACCACTCTGTAGATATGACCTCATTCCTTGTTTGTGCGTTTCCTTGCAACAGTGTTAAGACATATCTTTTTTTTTAACTTGGTGTATCAAGATATTCAGGTTACTCTGTCTGGTTGCTTGGTCCTGTCATTTTGTGCCAGTCTACCCATATTGTTGACTTTAACGTATTTAAAATAATTGACTTTACATTTTTTTTCAGACCATGAAATTGTTGAATAGTCAATTTTGTTCCCCATGAAATTAATCTGAAACATATTTTATTCAGGGCTTGTTCCTCTATGAAGTCTATCTTTTTAATATTTATTGTCCATTTTTTGTTCCATTGAATGCTTGCTTTCTTTTTATGGAATTTCCTTAAAGTTCAGAGTGGGCTTTTTTTGGTGTGTGTTAGAATAAGTGGTAGTAATTTTAAATGCCTTCAGATATATTAGGTTACCTACACAGTCTATCAAATGGACTTGTAATCTCATCACAGAATCACACAGTCAATCACTGATGCTAATTTCTAAAAATCTTGGCATAACAAAGAAATTCTAGAAAAGGAAAATATGCTGGTGTCATATCAGTATATTTAAAAACAGAGATAAATGAACTGACAAGAAGGATAGACTGATTACTTTGAAGTTGACCCTAGAAAAAATACTAGAAAAGTTGCCATAAGACTAATTTAATAATGACTTTTAAAATTACAGGATATAGAGCACTCCTCAGTGTATAAATTCTTTGAGGATGCAAATTGTTCAACTCTTATTAGATAAACAGAAACGTATGGAGACCTGACCCTACACTGTATGGTTTAAACAGTTTTGCAGTTTCCATTACTAAATGGTCTTATGCTATTTGTAGGATTTAGTTTGTTCCTAATTATTCCTAAAAATTAAGTTCATTGTCATTAATCCTACTAACCATGGGATTTTCTTTGATGTCTTTAGCTTCCCTTATCAATTTTCTACACTTTATAATGTTTAATTTATATTGCTGTGTGTGTTAAGGTCTCTTTCTTTCCCGTTGTCACATGTTGTATTCTTATTTCTAATTAGTGCATTTCCTTTGCCTTTGAACAAAGTTTTTCTTGTACTCAAAGTTGGACTCATAGCTTCATAGACTCCTCTTAAAAAAATCCCAATGTTCATTCTCATTTTCCTGATTTTTTTTTCCTACCTATTACATTTCATTTCAATTTCCCAGTTTTGAGAAATGAATTATTTTGGAGAGTCAACTGTATGTATTATTGGTTCGTCCTGTCCTCTGTCTGTATGGAGTGCAATCTGATAATAACAGTTGGTCGCTAGGCTACCACCAACTGCCAGACCATAATTAATTCGTCTTTATATTTTTCTTAAATTTGAAGAGAAGTTTACTGCTGGCTGCATATGTCTCCCAAATTAAAGTCCCCCATTAAAAAGATATTTTCTTCTGTTTTTTTTTCATTATGGATAGTTGCTCAGGGAGTAACTCAGACTGTTTGATTCACTGATCTGTGACATCTCCTGCTTTCTCAAATACCTCAGCCAGACTTTGTAGGACAGCAGATATACATATGCAGACATAACACATTTGCATGGTCAATAGTCAGTTGAGATCCTGAATTACTAAACTTTCAGTAATATCAAAACAAACTGTTCTAAATGGAACAGAACCAATGAAGCCCATACCCTATATGCCTGTATCTCCAAGACCATGGTCCCACCTCCCACATGGCCCCATGGTAATATCTCTGGTTTCTCCCCAGGACACTATCTTCCCACATATCAATCCCAGCTCTGTCCCAGTACCTGATCCTTGTTATTCTTCAGCTTGTCTAGCTGTTCAAATACTGTATGCTGAATTCGGTTTGATCTGGGCATATTTTCAGCGGCTGGCTTCACAGCCATGTGGAGACAAGCTTTCTCTTCTTTTTCTCCTCTTGCTACCTCTTTGTTAAAATAGATTGTAGTTAGATAAGGATTTCATAAGCCACTGGTGGAGTTGGGGACTAATGGGCAGATGAGACATATGGGACTGTTATGTGAACCTCATCTCCTTACGCACTTATAAGTAGGAATGTCTTCAAGAAGAAAGCCACCATTATGTACCCATAATACATGTTCATTCGTTCCTTGTTCGTTTGCTCCTTCCCAAACAGGTTGTAACCAGAGACTTTAATACGCTATTCATGACAACCGTCCTCCTAAATTTCAGTTATATTGCAGTACCGCAACCCAGTGAGAGCTGTTGGCACCTTACCTAGATCCTTTGTACAGATATTGAAAAAAAAAAAAAGAGACTGGCTTTTTATATCATCACACACTTTTTCCAAACTCTTGATTTTGTTAACAGTGGAATAAAGTTCTATATATCTCAAGTCTGCCTTTTTCGCATCTTCTCCCTGTTGATTTTACTCTTGGTTTGACTACCTCTTGACTGCTCCAAAAAGCCTCCTGGAGAAAAGTTAGTTCTAGTCTTGAGATCAGTTATTATGTTCTTAAAACTATATCCTATTTTATATATAAATGTAATCCTGTAGTGATGGAGCCTAGGCTTCCGTAAAAGCCAGATCTCAAACCCAACCTGTTGTTCACCCCCTGCACTTTCAGCCTTCAGCCTGAGGCATGAGGGATCCTAAAGTGAAGTCTGGATGGCTACCGATGCGAATCAAGCCCAGCCTTTGAAAAAATGAGCTAGGGAGAGATTCTGCGTAACCCTGGGGCAATAAAGCTTTCCTGTGTGAAATACAGGTGAAATCCTACAACCTCGATGACATTGGGCAAGTTTTCCTATGTATTTCTGGCACTGCTCTCAGACAAAAGGTGAAGTAACGTGGAGGGAGTAAAAAGCTATTAAAAATGAAAAGGGAAAAGGGGCTTGGATTTCAAGTTCATATCATAGCCAAACCATGTGCACTGTTATGTTAGGAAGAACTCTGGAATAACTGCAAGTTAGCAGTTTGCTCTCACAGATCTATAGTCCAAACCATTTTATCCTTTTCTTCCCTGTGGAAGAAACCTTCTTTGGAGGTTCAGCAATTGTTTACATATGTTTTCTCTTTCAAACTCATCTCTTGACTAATCTAAGTTCACCGGAGGTGGCCTGAGCAGTGAATTAGCCTGTAAATCATGTATTTACCTCACACTGAGATCTAGTCATATGGTTTTGATAGCTGGTAGTTTGTATAACTGCAATGAGCCCCTTCTTTCCATCTATTTTCCCCCCTTATTTGCAATCACCAAATCATGGATGTAGGGACAAAATCTGGTGGAGCAGCTTGCCTTGCATTACTGTAGATGTAGTCCAAAATCTCCATTAATGCATTTTGAAGGAAGGATAAATAATGATGTCTATATATGTTATTGTAAAAGGACCTCTTACATGCCACTGGCGTTCAGCCACACCACTGTCAGATTTTGGCCTTTGATCTTAGAGTTCTCAGGGCAAGCAAGATCTCCAGAGAATAATTTAGGATGCTTCAGTAGGTGGATGCTCAATGTGTCTCTAGGTGGCATACCTACTGAAATCAGTACCCACTAAATTTTCCAGTGCAGCATTAGTGGACTCAGTGATCTCTGTGATGCTGGAAAAAACCCATTCTTTTGAATGGGAGGCAAAACCCCAAAGCCCTGGCTATTTGTGCTGATATGGCAGACAGTGTGTGCTTTTATTAATTTGGGGTACGTCTGGTTTACTGTTCTGTTTTATGGTTTAAACACTGGGTACTCAAGAGACCTTTACTCAAGTCTTTGCAATACCTCAGACTCATGGAGCAGTTTCCAGCAGATCAGAGAATTTCTCTAGTTCTCTTTTTCCCTCTTCCTGTTGTCTTAGTTCCTGTGTAGGTGGGTGCTCAGAAGTTAAACACTAAGCCGTGTATGCACAGCACAGTGGGGCTCTGATTTTGTTCAGATCTGAGCATGACAATGATAAACAATAAATGATAACATTAGCCTATTTGAGACCTCAGTTTTGGCCTGCTGTGCCTACTTTGTGCAATTGAACTCCCCAGCTGACAGCTCTCCTTTCTTCTGAAACAGCTCTGGAGTCAGGAGCTGTTTTGTATGGGGTGACTACTCTGGCAATGAACTATACCTTTCCAAGCAACAGAAGCTGTCCTGTAATGTGAGACTTCTGAATGGTTTAAGTGTGTGGGCACTGTCCACATCTTCTCAGGCCAGCATTAAGTATGAAAAAATGCCTCAAGCTCAGGACTATCCTTATGCTCAGAAAGTTCTCAAAACTGGAAAGAGCATAGCAGTGGTAGCAAAAGGGGAAAAGCAAATCACAGAGACAAGCCTGGGGAGTTCCCAATATCTTTCACCATACTTATTAAAGATCTGCACTAAATCTTATTCACTGGTGTTTCGCTCTTTTACCTGGAGGTAGAGACTGCAGGCAGATTGTAATTTATTACCTCATTGTACTTGCCATGTCTTTTCTTAAGATCCATGGAAAAGTCTGAGATGATTCCTACCTTCTCTGTTTTGAAAGCCTGTGGCCCTGAATTCTGCACAAGAGATTTTACTAGTGATTATTCATTACAAATTCCTCCTTTAAATCCATTGCGAATAAATACATGGAGCTCTACATATGGTTTCCCTCTTCCCTGCTTCTTTCTTTTTTCCCCTTTCTTTTCTTTCCATAGAGCTGTTCCCATCTCTAAGTATCGTGCTTCCCGAATTCTGCTGGTTTAATTCAGTCATTTTAATATCGTGAGCACTAAAGAGAATAGGAGCAGGAATCAGGTTTGTGCTGTTAGATTGATAAACAGATGCTAAGCCGATGTGACACAGATGCTACTGCTGAGCCAGGAAAAGCAGGTCAAGGTTATTAGGAGAAAGTGCAGTACTGTCTCATAGCTGTAAGCAAAAAGGCCCCGCATGGAGCCAGCTTTTTCTCTCTCCCTCTCTCTCTGTCTTTCTCACTCTTCATTGTCTGGTGGTGTGCATGTTTCAGGAACTTTTTTTTTTTTTTTTAATTAATTGCTGTAAAAGGAATCATCAAAGATTTTACATATCTTTTTTATTATATTTACAGCATAGCCTATAACCCTCACACAAACACATGACGTGAGTGGCTGGCTCCTCTGTTTTTTAGGGGCACCGAATTTCTCTTGTAGAATGAAATAATACTAGGGCTATAATTCTCTAATACCATCCTGATAAATCTGAAGGCTCTGTGGCAATATTGGGTGAAATCCTTGGGCTTCTGCTAGGAAGGATCTCAGGCTAAAAATAGAACAATGCATTAGAACTGTGAAAGTAGATTTTGTTTGCAATAGGAACAATATTTCATGTAGATATGGCTTAAGAAAAATCATTTGCACCATGAAGGGGAAAGGTGGAATTAGTCCAAGAACCATAAAAATGGACTGTTTTTCATTCCTGTACAGCTACTCTTCAGGTAAAATACTAAATATTGGGTTGGATGTGAAAATTCACTACGGGTTTCTGTATGGTTCTGAACCATATTATGGATGGATGATTAGATGGGTGAGAAACTGGCTAGATCAGGCTGAAAATGTGGTGCTGAATAGTCATACTCCACCTGGAGATCTATCCCAGGATGTTTAATCTATGACCTGAAGAAGACACAACATATTGTCATCAAGTCTGTGGATGACACCAGACTGAGGAGAGCAGATATGCTAGAGGGCAGGGCTGCTATACAGAGGGATCTAGACAAGCCAGAGAAACAGCCCCACGGGAATCTCATGCCATCCAGCAAGGGCAAATCTTAAGTCGTCTACGTGGTATGAATTAACTCTCTGCATCCATGCAGGCTGTGGTCTGACTGGCTGGGGAGCAGCTCCGCTGAGAAGGACCTGTTGGTCCTGGCAGACCAGGCTCTTTACAGAGATGCATGGATGGGAGGATGAGAAATGGTGGTCATAAACTGGGCTGAATGTTGTCTTGGATAATGGGTGTCTCTCCCATCTGCTGGCACTGAGTTATCATGTAGTGCATAGGAATTACTGGTTAAAGTAATTGTTAACTTATGAGGGGTTTTTTTTGCTTTAAATTCTTGTTTTGTTTTATACGTTTTACATATATAAATTTTATATGTTATATGTGTTCATAAGAAATAAAAGTAGATGTCAAGTGTATGATATCTATCTATCTACCCTGTGTGTATTCACATCCATGTTATAGAATTTGATGCAATGTTTATATTATCAATCCTGTCAGAAAGAAAAATTCCTGGAATCATATGTGCCTCAGTGCCCATTTTTCTGGAAACATTATGTGGTTACATTTGACAAGAAAAGCAGCTACACAATAGAATGAGCAGGGATCGTTATAGACATCTGTATCATTTCAGCAACAAATTTGTCCCAGACATTATTTATAAATTCAAAAGCTTTAACCTGGCAAAGTCCATTAGATAATTCAGTTTCTCATCCTGCGTACTACAGGCCGTTGCCTTTCATCCACTATTCCCTGTGTCAAGACCAGTAATTTGTGTTTGGCTAAAGCAGTTCACATTGAGAGACAACTGGACCTAATCTGAAGACGTCAAAAACTGGAGACTCCATCAGTTGTCCTGGTTGTTTATTTCAGGGCTCAAAAGTCATGACTGCTTTTTGATTTCAATTTGTCTGTCTTTAACTTACAGTCAGTCTTGTTATGTCTTTCTCTGCTGGCTCAGTTGCCTCACACTTTGATTCGATTTCTCCAGGCCTCAAAATATATAAAAGTGTGCGTGGGTTGTTTTTTTTTTCCTCTGGGGTCCTTTTAATTCTTGACATCTTTTCCAATTCTTGTACACCAGAAAAGGATGTGATTCTTCAGTATGGATGTGGATGCTGGAGAGTAGGACTGACACTGAGAAGAGGTAAAGATGAAGGGATGAGCTTGCAAGAACTTCAAGAAATTCAACAAAGGCAAACTCAAAAGTCTGCACCCAGGACAGAGAGATTTCATTAATTTAATGGGCTGGGAATTTAATGGCTGTGGTAGAGGGTGCTTGATGGACAACAAGCTAAAGATGAGTAAGCAGTGCACCCTTACAGTGATGGAGGCCGACTTCGTACTGTGTACATTAACAAAAATGTAGCAGGAGATTGAATGAAGTGATTATTCCCCTCTGTTTGGCTTACGGGAAGCCCTACATTGTGAAACTGGAGTGTGTCCAGTGGAGGTCTTTAAGGTAGTTGGAGTCTAAAGAACATTTTGTGCAAGGCTGAAGGGACTAGATCTGTTCTGCCTTGAGAAGAGAAGGGCAAGGAGCAACCTAATTGCTGTCTTCAGCTACCTAATGGGACTTTGCAGAGATGACAGAGCCAGACTGTCATCTGAGATGCCCAAAGACAAGACAAAAGACTAAGGTTACAATAAATTAAATTATAATTAGATATTAAAAAAAAAAAGAAAAAGAGAGAGAATTATCAGACACTGGAACTTGGGCCCAAAGAGGTTGTGGAATCTTCATCCTTAGAGATACTCCAAACCAAACTGGCCAAGAACTTGAGCAACCTGATATAATGTTGTAGTTCACCCTACTTTGAAGTTGAATTACAGTCCTCCAGAGATCCATTCCAAACTAAATTGTTCAATTGTTTTGTTGTTTTCATGTTTTTAACTTTCTTTTTCAATATAGTTGTTTGAAAAAAAGTAGAATAAAACTTAAGACCTGACTTTGACTCTTCTTCCCCTAAATGGGGGAGCCACACCCCCTTTTATGAGCTTCATCTGAAAAAGTAAGTTAACATGGTTATCATATCTATGGCTGTGTGACTTTTTCAGGGATTTTTTTTCTTAGTAGAATTTGCTGGAAATTGGAAAAAAGAATAACACATCATTTAGAATATTAGTCAAAAGCAGGATGAAAATCAACTTATTTTTACTGAGAAACATTGTTGAAGTGCCTCATGGGATTTTGGATGCCTTTGTGGTCTGTATGACCTGTGGTACACAGGGTCTTCTCTCAAAATAAGGGGCAGTAGGTATGTCCTGGGGTCTTACATCTTACAGCAATATGAGAGATTCAATGTGACTAGGGAATCCAAACCATGCTGGAGGAAGATATAAAAAACTGAAGCTGCAACCCCCAGCATGGCCTCACAGGCATTTTCTGAGTCAAATTATTGTAGGAAGTTTTTTTCTCTACAGCATATATTTTTTTCTGAAAAGATCCCCAACTTTTTGCACGCTTTTATTTTTTGAATCAGGATTTTCAGTCAGCCCATCTTTTAAGGATCTGATCTATACAGCTTGTTAGAGATGAGTTTATTACACCCAATCCATCTGCCGAGTCCTTTTTGGGATGTCTGACACACAGACTTGTTCATTAGTACTTTAAACACAGTCAGTGTTTACTACCAAGATCTAACTCAGTTTTACTGACAGTCAAGACCATAATCAGACTAAAATCAGTAGGATTTGCAGGGACCTGTTGGTTCAGAGACATACATCTACCGTAAGGCCATAAAATTCCCAGTTCTTATGTTAGCCAACAGGTTTTACAATCATAAAGTGGCTAGATTTGAATTCAGAAGTGGGAACAAGGGAAGACTTTTTGGCAAAACAGAGCACAAAAGCATAATAAACACAGACTTCCACATCTCCTCCTGTCCATCTCCTACTACAGATTTCCAGTAATTTTATTTTGAAAAGTGAGGCTTGCAGTTTTTCCAACCTGCTTTTTCAAGTCTCCTCTATTATATTGTTGTTGCTTTAATGTGATAGTTAACTGGTTTTAGTTAATTGTTAATCAAGCCCAGAATAGTCTCTTCTAAACAGAGTCCTTTAATGAAGGTGGAAGAAAAAGAGAGAGAAAGAGAGAGAAAGAGAGAGAAGGAAAGAGAAAGAAAGAGAAAAAGAGAGAAAGACTAATTCAAGAAAGAAAGAAGAAAAAGAAGAGATTCAACTTGTTAATTGCCTTTATTATGAAAAAAAATCTAAAGAGCATTTCAATTTTAATGACTGGAATAGGCTCAAAGAGAACTCTGTAAGAAAAAACTATGACTTTTCAGCCATTTCTTTCCTTCACCTATTACAAGAGAAGTGTAACATGGATCCACAACATAAACCTTCCCCCACTGTGTGGATTTGAGGCTTTAACTCTTGCACCAGCATGTTTCCAAGGACACTCACTGGTTTCTCAGCTGAGCCATTTAACCAACAAATTATCAAACCAGTTAGATGAAAACACAATAATAGTTAATCAGCTTTTACAAGCTCACACATCGAACTCCAACTGTAAAAACACTTCATTAGTAGCTTCTCATTTGTGTGGCTTTTCTCCACATCTCCTGTGTTCCACTTCGAATATTTCTACGAGATACAAGCCAGTCAATAAATGCTTGAACTCCTCCGTTTCTTTACTGAGGGACCCCTCTAGAGCCTATTAACACCCGTTTTATGGAAAACAGAGCAGGTAGCTACCTCCACCATGTGTTGGCACTCTCTAAAAGACTGTTAATGCTTTGTGTTTCAGGGCATAACAAACTAAGGCATTCCCAAGGGGGGGAAAAAAAAGCCCAGTAGGTAAAAAGTAAATATGCTAAGATAACTGTCCCACAGAATAGGACTGAAGAGGAAACTGGAACATCTGGGAGAGCCGTTTTGCCAGTACACTCAGAAAAATAAATGCTTTCTAGCACTGTATTTTTGTTGGTGTAGCTTATATCATCCATGTAAAGAAAGGAATTGTACCAAAAAACCCCAGTCTTTCCTGCCTCTGTAAGTATGTCTATACTAGAACTTTTACTAGATTTCTTAGTGGTAAGGAAGCATATGATTAGTCTAATTTTAAGGGAATATGTCCTGCCCATCAGTATGTTTGCCTCCTCTTCTTCCTCCCTCAAATAATTTTCAAACACATTGGCTGATTTTAACCACATTTGACTGAGAGGGTCGATGTCTCAAAGACATGATGTTCTGACAAGTTTTGTGGAAGCTGGCAGCTGGGGAAAGGAAAGATAACCAGCAGTGTCCTCACCATGGGAAAGAGAGTTTAAATCACTTCTTTGCTTATTCCGAGGAGAAAGCAGCCTGCTGGCCAATCAGCGCATGCAACAGCTTCCCCAAATATGTAGAAGTAGAAGAAAGTACGAGATCATGTAAAGAAGGGTGAGTCAATAGGAAAATCAAAGTGAAGATAGACAAAGACAGAAATCAAGCGTAATTCTTGGGCCTAGAAGACGTTTTACTTGTAAACAGCTGTTATTTTGATAGAAAAACATTTCAACATAAAGACTAGGACTGAGTTTCCACATTTGAAGTGCCTTGCAAGGAATAGTTGGAGCTACTGGAGTTATATAAGATCAGGTCTACAGCTGGAAGAAGCAAAATATAAGCTTCCCAGGGTGAAATGCATGTGCCCTAAGTTAAATGTCTGCAAGCTAGCTGCTTAGACCTGAATCTGCCACCCTATGGCTCCATTTATAGTCAGTGAAGAGCAACAAGCTCCTCTTAAGGTGATTCATGTATCCTAAGATAAACAGAATGAATTTGCCTCAGAAGGCTTCCCTCCATTGACTCTGATGGGAGCCTAGGGTAACTAGCTTAGATTAGGTGCCTAACTTCTACCTGTCTAAAGTTAAGAGATGCAAATCTTACCCCTGATGACATAAATGGGTTTTGGATCACTCCTTAAGTCAACTTGTGGTGCAATGAAACTGAATTCAAACAGACTGGGAGAAAATGGTTCGAATATACTGTGTAGGAGAAAAGAACTGTTAATGTCTTTCCTCAGAACTAGATACTGTGCAATGTTTTACTTATTGAGGGAAATAGAAACTTGTCAAGAACTTGACCAGCAACAGAATTACACTTCTGTTTAACTGGGTTTTGGTTTTGCCTTTAATTTCTATGCCTTTGTGATCAGTGTTTAGAAAGAAACAATTCTCTCCTTTCTCCCTTCAAAATATTCATTTGGATAAAAAAAAATTAGCCTAAGTGAAGCCATCTCCTCTTTGCACGTTTTTTCACAAGATCCTGAATCCTTGAATATTTACTGGGAGAAACCGCAAAAATGAGTTTCAACCTGCAGTGGTCTAATACTCAGGGCTGGTGAATTTTGAAATGATCTCTCATTGCAAAATCTGCCCTTTGGGAGCTGTTGGTCACTTACCTAAATTATTCAGACAGGAAATAGAAACAACACTGCGCAATATATAATGAGCTGCAATCACAGAGCATTTGAATGATACTTTTGCTGGTGATACATTCAGTTTATGTTATGGATGCTAGCCAAATGTTGTTAAAAGAGTGCTTTTCAGATGTTGATAGGTAATTTGCTAACACAGGAGAGACTAGGAGGTTAAAAAAAAGAAAGTGGTACCCTTCCTGGCTTTTACAGGAGCAAGGAAACCTGTTGTTCATTACAAAGTATCTGTCCTAGACCATTCACAGCAGGGAGTCCAAACGAAAAGAGTTTTTATCCTTTCAATTCTTTGTAGTAGTTGTTTGGAACATCAACCCAATGTGAACTGGCAAACCAAATAATTTCCTCCTGATAGGCTGTTATGTAGTATTAACCAAGGAGAAGTTAAGAGTCTAACCTAAGCTATGTGCTTAGGTGTGCTCTATATCAGGAGAAAGAGGTGGTATCACCTAGCTTTCATGGACAGTTCTTTTAAGATGGGGTAAAAAGCTTTCTGGAAGTACTGATCTGAATCCATTGGCCCTGGCGTTGCTTTTGACAGCAAAGATAAAAAGGAATTAATTCCACCCTGAAAATAAACTTCTGTAACCTTTCCTTCTACTACCAAGGTATTTTTCTAACAACAGTTCCACTGATTTCAGTAACTAACTCTGAAATGACGCAGTTCAAGCTCAAGAACTGATCTGACCCATCATTGTTCAGTGTGTTTAAATGTTAGCATACTCCCTGGAGAGGTTTTGAGCCAAGTCTAGAGAAGAGAAGGCTCAGGGGGGATCTTATCAACGCATGTAAATACCTGAAGGGAGGGTGCAAAGAAGTTGGAGACAGGCTCTTTTCACTGGTGCCCAGTGACAGGACCAGAGGCAAAGGGCACAAACTGACACACAGGAGGCTCCCTCTGAACATCAGGGAACACATTTTTACTGTGAGGGTGGCTGAGCAACTGGACAACTGGAACAGGTTGTCCAGAGGAGTGGTGGATGCTGCCCCATCATTGGCAGTGTTCAAGGTCAGGTTGGAGAGAGCTTTGGGTAACCTCTACGATTCTATGAAATAGACCTTCAAGCTATCAAAGACAGTTTTTCAGTAAAGGGCCTATTCAAAACTAAATGTAACCAAACAACATGGTCTGTGAAAGACAGAATCTGAACCAGATCATTAAAACTAAAATGGGTGACCATCAATTAGATATAAATTTTCTACAAAATGCATCTAAGTAAGTGGCTTTCTCCCATCTCCTACAAGCCTTATACATTCCAGTCCAGTGCAGCTTTCTGGTTGGGTATTGTGTTGGCTGCTCACATTCCTTCCCTCTTTGGTGAAGTCAGCTTAAAAGATGCATAAACTACTCTTATGGCAGGCAAGCTGGAGATAGATGACTTTGAATTTGTAAATGGCTTCTCTGAAATGGATGTGCACAGACAAGAGCTATCTAGGCATAGCAAGGGGGGATTCTCTGAAGACAGGGAACAAGATAAGTAAGTGTACGTCTTAATGATTAAGTCAAAAAGACTTTAGAATTTGTATTGTAGACTATGTAAAACAAATTGATCAATTCATCTGTTTGTTTTGTTTACATTTTATCTGTTTTTAATAGGCCTTTATTTGATTAAGATTACAGTCATAAGGACATTCTAAAGAAACATCCCTAAAAAGAAGCAAACTCACAAAAACAAAGGGTAAAATATTTCTGTCACCTCCTCTCATTGTTTTTCTACGTGAAAACTCTCTGAAGAGTTATTCTGAGATGTTCAGGGGTTATCATGGGTTAGTTTTGGGAAATGTAGGGATGATCTAAGATGCTACGACTCTGGCTCTCCATCCCTCCGCTGTCAGATGTAATCACTTTTCTAGCAGAGCTGGTAGAGTATGTGTCCAGCTGTCTCAACTGCTTCAGTTTGCAGCCTGGTGTATTAGTTGCTAATGAAGAAAGGTTTCAAAGGTACCTGACTGAACTTCGGTGCATAAGTACAGTCATAACTTCTGTTCTGCTGATTCTGACAGTAGGACTAGTAACCTCTGGTAACAACATGGTAATAGAAACCTGGGAGATGGCAACAACTCATTACAGCTGTTTGCTCAATTAACGTGACTAGAGCCCTCAACATATGAATTTAAATCCCTGTGTGGAATGGAATGGCTATAATTCAATTTGGCTTAATTTACTTTGAAAGTTAATTCAGCTAAATTAAATTAAGCCTCTTTAATTTTGCAAGGGTGTCCACATAGGAGTTTAAAGTAGTTTAATTAATCCACTTAAAAAAGCTAATTCAGATTAATTTTGGTGAGTATTGTTATGTGGATAGGCCTGTAGGTTCAGTTAAGTAACATCAATTAAGGCGTTTGTTTCCAAGAAACATATTCCTCCTAAGCAATGGTGGGTGAACACAGCTTGGATAAGTTGCAAGATGGAGCAGAAATGGAGAGGTGATGGTGTGAGCAGTAAAAATTTCTCACTGAGAGGAGCTGACACCATGCTACTTTGGATTGGACCAGCTGGCTGGGAGCAGAAAGAAGGAAAAGCTACTTCAGTGCAAGAGTCACCATGACCAGTTCTTCCACAAGAGATACTAAGGGCTCAGGGAAGAAAGACCTGAAACACATCTCAGAAATACTCTGCTTTCTAGGAATTTTTAGTGGCAATACTTTTGATCTGCGAACCCAGCTCAGGAATTTAAAAACACCCCTGGCTACAGCATAGTATCTGAAATGAGGGTATGAATACGTATATCCTAGAAAACCCCCTTCCTTAGCCCCCCCCAGTATTGCATGTTTTATGGCACACTCTTGGGCACCAACTCAATCCAACTGCAACAGGTGGAGGTGTGCATCCCTGTACTGTTACATTATCAATGTTGACTTTACACCAGGAGTTCAGAAGTATGGCTGTGGATTAGCAAGAAAAATTTCTGCTCTTCTCCATCACTTGTCCTCCTTCTTCATTACATTTCTTAGTGAAGCTGCAACCGCATGCCCCTGCAGGGAGAGAAAGGCACACATACAAGATGTTTTTCATTGAGTACTTTAAAGGTCCCTTCAGGCTTCACAGGTGGAGGTTTTTTACATTTCCTCCCCTCCGGGTGTGTGAACACTGGGCCAAACTCAAAAGTGTGATGTGGGAAGCTGGGACGGCAGATAGGTCAGTCAATGAATGGAAAACGGCTTAAAAGATTGCAGCTGGTGGAATTTAGTGTCAACCTCAGCACTGAAGGGTCTGGAGTCGATGCCACCAGTCTGAGAGAGTGTAACACCTTTTCCCAGCTAACTCAGCATGCCAGCTTCACGAGACTGCCTTTCACCTACTTAGCACTTTCACAAATGAGTAATTTAACCACTGTATGCCTCATCTCCAATCTCTCGTCCTTTCTATGTCTCTGTATGTGTAGTCTGCTTACAGACATATGCACATTCACATGCACATTTACTTTTAGCAAAATTACATTTCTTCATTTTTTTCCTCTCTTACAGTCAAACCCTGGTGATCCTGTGCATGCAAATAAGCTGCATTTCTGGTTTGGCTATAATCTTTGCTGTATAGCTGAGGTCTGTTTGATGTTCTTTAAGTGGTGGAATTGAAAGAACATTTCACTGCTAACTGGAAGAGCTACTAGTTTATTAAATCCTTGATTTGAAATCTTGCTGTCAAAGAAAACACAGTCAGCTGATGCTGTGAAAGGATTGCATTGTCAATTCTTGCTGAGCCTTAAAACTGGCATGAAGCATAAAGTAAAGTGACATTAAATGAACTGACAATCTGAGGTTTCAAGTATAAACCTCCAGGAAATAATAACTTGGCTTTTCAATGTAAAAAAGATAGCTTATGGTTAAAAATAAAACAAAGTAAAATAAAAAAAATAATAAATTGTTATAAAGCAAAACCCAGAATAGCTTTTTAGAGGATCTCTTTCTTCCCCTTCCCCCTCTTTTCAATTTCATGTTAGCAAAACAGAGGTGACAGAAAAGATTTATGAGAAACATTTTTAAAGGTGGGTTCACCATGTGTGTAGAGCAGACAGTGTCTGAAGGGCCTGTAGCATTTGCACTTTATAGAAAATGACAAAAAGTGACTATTGCTACAACAACCAGCACGGCAGAGGTTGAAATTGATTACACTAAGGGAAATATGTAAGAGTGCTATGTGATAGGCAGCTGCTGGGTTTTGAGGTCCAGCTCTGAAAAGTTCAGAGGTGAATTAGAAACTTGAATGATTTTATTGTGGGTTAAATGTAATGAATTTGAGCTGGAACAGGTCATTTTGTGAGTTACACACACGCTGGAGAGCAAGATGAGAAAACGCGATCACCGAACAGAAGCAAAATGGAAATCTTGCTGTTGAACAAGCTGAATGGTCATCACAGGGATCCAGACTATGGATTTCCCTTTCTGTAGGGACCAAACAGAGGAACTGTGGATCTGGATGAGTCTGAAGATATCAAGTCCCAGTGGCTTAAATAGGGGTGAGAGAAATTAAACATGTTTGTTTTGAACGTAGCTCTGCTGCTGATCTGGCTGCAGATCTAGTCCAAATAAAACAGTCCTGAGAAGACCATGGACCTGGAATACCAAGAAGTTAGTGGGTACACCTGAAAAACCTGACCCCGTAGAGTCTCTTGCACTGACTACACAGAAACGTGCATTGGTTTTGAGAAATGTTTATCAAAACTGATAAACCCTGGTGCATGTGCTTATAAATGAACTCAATTAGTTCACTTGAAACATAGATTATTTTGATTTAGCTTTCCAAGGTGTACATGAGACATCAGTCCAAAGGAATAACAATAGTGATTACCCTGCTTTGCAGCAAAACATGAAAAAGTAATTCAGTAATTGAGTGCTGGGCCCAACACTGTGGTCATGTCACTGCATGAGAGGCAGACGGGGAGTGTGAGGGTCTCAAAGATTTCTCATGCAATCTCTTGAGTTTTCTTTCATGGCTTATCATAGAATTAACCAGAGGGAGGCTGAGACAGTACCTTGGTCACTGTGAACTCCTTGTCCACCT
The DNA here is from genome assembly GCF_035582795.1 of Mycteria americana. Lineage (NCBI taxonomy): Eukaryota > Metazoa > Chordata > Aves > Ciconiiformes > Ciconiidae > Mycteria > Mycteria americana. Next base: position 5,075,869 of record NC_134367.1, on the reverse strand, counting down.
TATATTGAAGGAGTTTCCCTTTGCAGACAAACCTGTCATCCTCAATAAACCCAACTTGTGCCAAAATAGCTGTCTGTGTGTTAGCTTAAACTCTTACCTTAAATAAAACTGCTGCAACTGTTCAAATATATGTAATTCTTTTCAGAAGATTTGGAAACATTCTCAGTCAGCTGCAGCCTGGGACTCCATCACTAATCCTGTGTATTGGGTTTACGTGGCAAGGTTTTGTGGCAGGGCTGGGCGAGGGAGGTGCTGCAGGTGGCTTCTGTGAGGAGACACAAGGAGCTGCCCTCATATTGGACAGAGCCAGTTCCAGCTGGCTCCAAGATGGACCCGCTGCTGCCTAAACCTGAGCCAATCAGTGACATTGGTAGCACCTTTATGATAAGATATTTAAGGATAAAAAAAATGCTGTGCAACAACTGTGAGAGACGAGTAAAAAAATGTGAGAGAAACAGCCCTCCAGACACCAAGGTCAGTGAGGAAGGAGGGGGAGGAGATTCTCCAGGCACCAAAGGAGAGATATCCACACTGCAGTCCGTGGTGAAGGCCATGGTGATGCAGGCTGTCCCCCTGCAGCCCACAGAGGACCACGGTGGAGCAGATATCAATGCTGCAGCCCATGGAGGACCCCATGCTGGAGCAGGTGCATGTGCCCTCAAAGAAGCTGCAGCCTGTGAAGAACCAATGCCAGAGCAGACTCCGGGCAGGAACTGTGGCCTGTGGAGAGGAGCCCATGTAGGAGCAGGTTTTCTGGCAGGAGCGGTGGCTCATGGGAAACCCACACTGGAGCAGTCTGTTTCTGCAGGACTGCACCCCATGGAAAAGGACCCATGCTGGAGCAGTTCTTGAAGAAATGCAGGCCATGGGAAGGACCCATGTTGGAGAGGTTTGTGAAGGACTGTATCCCGTGGGAGGGACCCCACGCTGGAGCAGGGATAGAACGTGAGGAAGGAGTGGCAGAGACAAAGTGTCATGAACTGACCACAACCCCCATTCCCCATGCCCCTGTGCCACTCAGGGGGAGGAGGTAGAAAAGTCAGCAGTGAAGTTAAGCCTGGGAAGAAAGGAGGGGTGAGGGAAAGGCTTTTTTAGTTTGGTTAGTTCTACTGTGTCATTAATTGGCAGTAAATTAAATTAATCTTCCCCAAGTCAAGTCTGGTTTGCCCATGAAGATGATTGGTGTGTTCTCCCTGTCTTTATCTTGACCCACAAGATTTGTACCATATTTTCTCCCTCTGTCCTGTTGATGGAGGAGAAGTGATCAAGCACCTTGGTGGGCACCTGGAAGCCAGCCAAAGTTAACCCACCATATGCTGGCTCTACTACTTAGTATCCTTGGGCATCTCATGTTTCCTTATCTCCCCTTTTTCCATGCTTGATTAAGTTCTACTTTTATAAAGTAGAGAGAAGGAACTGGCTATTTCAGTAAAAAGTTTTCAGATGAAATGCCAAAAAATATCGCATAGGAGATAGATGTTATTATTATTCTGAACAAGATGTAAGTTTGACTCTTCTTTTTTTGCAATAGCTTTTCCTAAATGTGCATTTAAGCCCTTTTCAATTTAAGGTCAGATTGTCAGGAAATATAACAAAGGTGCCAGTTACCTCCTCCAGAAAACACATCTCCTGCCTACTAGCATTTTGAGTTTGTAACGAAGGTCCTTTTGTTCTTGAAAATGTCCTTCAAGATTGTCAAGTTCTTTTAGAACAAAGAAACACATGCCTGAAACAGGCTGTGGTGTTGTCTCAGAGGCAGCAGGACAGGCCGTGCTTAGGCATTCAGAACATTCAACTCAGTTTCAGCTTTGTAAAATTCACTTTTCATACTTTTTTGTCAAGAGCCAGCTTATTCTCTACAATATCCAAAGATAAAAGAATGGCTCCCTGTGGATATGGCATGAGGTTGTCTGAGAGCTGTAATCAGGAGAGAAGAAAATATCACTGGCTTCATGGTGAGCTGGAGAAAACTGGCAGTTAGGAAGGTATCTCTAAGTGGCCAAAGATCCCTAATGGCATTTCATTGCTTTCATAAATCCACAGTGACCCTGAATAAGAACTATCTCTACTTGTACTGTGGTCCACAGAATAAGACCTGGAGATAAGTTCACAATGAATTGTACTGGCAAAAGTGTACGTAAAGGAACAAAGAGGACGTAGACTTATGCATTTATCATTACTATTCTTCTAACACTAATGATTCAGCCAGCCTGGTACTTCACTGCATAAACCCTGCACAAATGCATAGACTGATATTAATCTATTTTTAGATGTCCACGAACCTGATCTAATCTGTCAAACCTAGCATTATAGTTATTGGAGAAAGGGATCTCCAGGCAATGACTCAATGGCATGTCTGAAAATTCTGTCTCAGGGTGAAATGCATAATTTTCTGGAGGTGTCTGTTTCTCTCCACTGATTATGAAGAAGACCGAGACATTCATACTTTGGCACTGAAGTTTAAACATGAATATGAATATATGGTGGCTATCTGTAAATGCGCTGAGGGCATAAATGTGAAGCATGGGATTTAATCTGCAATTAAGGCTTGTAAATCTAGTAGAGGGATTCAGTTGACCAATCACAGGTACCAAGGAGACCAGACAGGATTTACGAGGACATTTTAAATTGCGCTAAATAAAGGTCTAGTGTAGAGGTAACTGAGCATCCCATTGTCTACATCCAGGATTCTAAATGAGCACCAGGTGTTTGAGCTCACAATAAGGTCAATGGAAATTTACTGCAAGTTTTAATTATCAAAGCATCCAGAGTCATTTTAGATGCTGAAAACCTTCAGCTGCTTGGCTCCTGTATCTCCAAAAGAGCATCTCCAAAAAAGCATCTCCAGAAGAGCATGTGTCTTTCACAGGATAGTGTAATATCTGCCAGATATCCCAGATTCCTCAGGGCACCTCAGGTGGCACTTGATGGCAAAATCTGAGCAGCTGAATCTTCCCAGTCAACAAAGTCAGTTGATCCTGGGCAGAAATTCAGCTGCTGAGCACCTAGGTGCTTCATCCGGTTACCCACACATGAAGAGGTGGAGCTTCTGCAATGCCTCAGAGTATCTTAAACTGCCTCTAGCCCAGTCCAGCATGAGTCTCTGATAAAGCCATCTGTTGGCCCAGGGTACATATTTCAGATACTAGAGGACATCTCAGATGACACTGGATGATTGAAGGTTGGGCAAGTTAATCAAGCCCCAAACACTACACATAATGGCCAGGTGAATTGCGCTACAGGGACAGGGTATGAACTATTGGTCTATGTTGGCCCAAGAACAAATGAGTCTCGGCTACCCTCAATGTAGATTGATAATGAGAAGAAAGTTCCTAACTGTCTTGGTTTAGCTTCAGTCGGCAACTAAGCACCACACAGCCGCTCGCTCACCCTTCATCCCCTCCCCGCCCCCCAGTGGGATGGGGGAGAGAATCTGAAGAGCAAAAGTAAGAAAACTCACGGGCTGAGATAAGAACAGTTTAATAATTTAAATTAAAAAAAATACATAATAATAATAACTACAGCAACAATAATAAATTGTAATGAAAACAACAAAGGAGAGAGAGAGGGGAACAAAACCCAGGGAAAAACAACAAAAAAAACAACTGATGCAACTGCTCACCACCTGCTGACCAATGTCCAGCCAGTCCCTGAGCAGTGATCGTTGCCCCCTGGCCTACTCTCCCCAGTTTCTATACTGAGCATGACATCCTATGGTATGGAATAGCCCTTTGGCCAGTTTGGATCAACTGTCCTGGTTGTGCCCCCTCCCAGCTTCTTGTGCACCTGGCAGAGCATGGGAAGCTGAAAAGTCCTCGACTAGTGTAAACATTACTTAGCAACAACTAAAACATCAATGAGTTACCAACATTATTCTCATACTAATCCAAAACACAGCACTGTACCAGCTACTAGGAAGAAAATTAACTCTATCCCAGCCAAAACCAGGACACTAACCATTTGGGAAGAACAGATTCTGGAACTCCTGGGAGGAAAAGCATGAGAAAAAATCTCCCTGTTTCTATGATGGGACTTGACAAGTTGATGAAAGGGATGTGATATGGGTCTGCTAGACCTGACTCTTCCTTCTATTTCTGTACTCCTATGAAGTGCTGGAGATAAGCGGGTGAATCAGAAATTTGGGATTTCTTGCACTGCGAAGGGTATTTTCTGTTTCTAATGCAGCATAAAGTGCTTTCAACACCTCTCGGGACTGAGAATCAGAGTTTCGGTTTGGCTTTGGGACATCCCACAGAGAGTTACCCAGGTGGAGAGGTGACTTGTTAAAGATCTTGCAAATGGCCTGTGGCAAAGCCATAAGTTATGTGGTAAAGCCTTGTGTCCCAGTCATAGTATAATTCTTGTTTGAATGAGTTACATCTAAGTTTAACCAGGTTTGAGTTACACTATTAAAGACACCCAACTTAGTCTTCATTTGAACTTCCCATTTATCATGCAGGTCAAAGACTGCACATTATTATTTGACCATGTCACTGAGAGCATTCAAGCCGAGAAATCTAACGTGTGAATTTGAGTTCCCTGTATAAATGGATTTTGAGTTGTTCATTCTTTTGTCTATATGTCTCAGAAGTGCTCATGTGAAACCTTTTCTCAGAATAGACTGACCTGGAAATTTTGTGGGAATATATACCTTATTTCAAAACTTATCTTATATTTGGATCTTACCTTAGATGAAAATATAGACTTTTTTTCATTATATCTTGCTCATTTCATTTCTTATAATAATTCTGTCTCTGAACTGCAAGTGAGATGTACCCGAGCTCTCAAGGACCTTAAATACACTTTGATTTTTTGCATTAGCTGTAGATATAGATTAAACTACATAAAGAAGAAAAGACATGATTTCTAGCAAGATAAGTGGAATTAGGCCAATTTACATTAGATGAGAACCTTCTGTCTCTCCTTAATTGCTCTTTTCTCCCCAGTTATATATAGAAGCTTTCCATAAAGACAGTCATCAGTGTTAAAGTAAAAAAAAAGAAAAAGAAAAAAAAGGAAAAATCTGGCTGTAGTTAGCTGTGCCTGAACTCCTGTCTTGTTTGAATCTTTATGTCACAGATGAGAGAAAACAGTAGTTAGGGTGTGTTTCTAAAAGTCAGCTTGTAGGGAGGAAAGCTACATTTAACATATTGTCCTTATTTAATTTAGCTAACTTTCCCACTCTGACTTCAAAACGAGTTGGCTTGATGGATGGAGAAGGAGAATAATGTATTGCTTACCTACTGCTCTGAAACAGAAGCACTGATAAACTTGGCAGTTGTTCTGAAAGGAATTGTGATTAATACTTCGGGCTAGAGGATAAAGCAATGGATAATTTCACAGAAATTCAACAGCTGAAGGAAAATTGTAGTTAGCAAGAGACAAACATACTCTCATTAGTATTTCTGTTTGTGTAACATAATGTAGTCCAGTGTATTCATACATAAAGGCATACATATGCATAGAAAAGCAAGCATTATTTGTGGAGCTGATTTATATATATTTTACCCTCCTTCAGTGTTCAGAAAGTTGTCTTCAAAATATTGCACTTTTTCCACAAATCCACTGATAATTAACAATTATTTATTGCAATAACAGAAGAGCTTTTATTTTGATTTAAGCGGATTAATTTGTAGTATGTATTTAAAATCTGTTCTCTTCCCTACTTCAGGTATGTTTCTCAGTTTACAGCATTTCTGGTTTCTAAATGGACAACTGTTTTTCAAAACAGTTTGCTGGTGTGAATGGTCACGTCTCTGAAGTCAAATTAGACAGTCTATCTGATGTTCATATTTAAGATTCCATTTTAATATATCTACCCAACAGAATACAGAGTCAAAGCAACAAAAGAAGTCAAAAAGATGATCTTCAGGGTTAAACTAACTCATTTATCATGTATAATCACAAAATAATTTTGGTTGGAAGTGGTCTCTGCAGGTCATCTATCCCAACCTGCTCAAAGCAGGGCTTATTAAATCAGGTTGCTCACATCATCATCTGGAGAATAAAATGTACTTTTGTATATAGACAGAATTAATATGATTTCACCATGACAGAGCATTTGATAGATATGAATTAGTGATCCAAACACCTAACTTAAATACATGTCTAGAGCACAGCAAAACACTTGGGAATCTAGCCTAAACTAACACCTCAGCCATCTCTGTTGCCAATAGGGAAAGATAGGCACCAGCAGAGGAGGGTTTATCTCAAGTGGAACATCTAAAATACCATCAGAATTGGAAATGTCTGGCAGAGGAAGGTCACAACCAAGGCTCCTGACAGCATTGTGTCTCAAAGGAAGAAAGTCTCTGCAATACTAGTTTTAAGCCAGACTCTGATGCTCCTGAGAAGCACAGAGGTCTACCTGCATGAGGCATCCCTGAGCTTTTTGGAAATGGGTCTTTTAGCAGAGACATACTAAAGAAATATCCTACTAAGCAATGTGCAGATAAGGCTTTAGCTGTGTTTTCAACAACATAAGTTTATGCTTTGCACACGGTCTTTCCTTTATTCAGAAAACAGATGGAGAATGATACAATGTTAAAAAAATGAGTTTATGCCCTGACATAACATCTACAGATACTAAGTACATGTCTTTACATGTACATATCTTAAATCTTACTTAAGACAAATTTTAATATCTTTATTTAAAGGTGAAGGACAAAAAAAAAGGCAGCTTGCATGAACCATGTTTGTTATTAACTGCTATACTCATTTATTATGAGAAATATAGCTGGAAAGCTGCCTGGCAGAAAAGGACCTGGGGGTGCTGGTTGACAGCTGGCTGAACATGAGCAGGCAGTGTGCCCAGGTGGCCAAGAAAGCCAACAGCATCCTGGCTTGTATAAGGAATAGTGTGGCCAGCAGGAGTAAGGAAGTGATTGTGCCCCTGTACTGGGCACTGGTGATGCCGCACCTCGAATACTGTGTTCAGTTTTGGGCCCCTCACTACAAGAGGGACATTGAGGTTCTGGAGCGTGTCCAGAGAAGGGCAACGAAACTGTGAAGGGTCCGGAGCAGAAGTCTTATGAGGAGCGGCTGAGGGAGCTGGGGTTGTTTAGTCTGGAGAAGCGGAGGCTGAGGGGAGACCTTACCGCTCTCTACAACTACCTGAAAGGAGGGTGTAGTGAGGTGGGTGTCGGTCTCTTCTCCCAAATAACTAGCAATAGGACGAGAGGAAATGGCCTCAAGTTGTGTCAGGAGAAGTTTAGATTGGATATTAGGAAAAATTTCTTTACTGAAAGGGTGGTCAAGCATTGGAACAGGCTGCCCAGAGAGGTGGTGGAGTCACCATCTCTGGAGGAGTTCAAAAAACGTGTAGACGTGGCATTTTGGGACATGGTTTAGTAGGCATGGAGGTGTTGGGTTGACAGTTCGACTAGATGATCTTAGAAGTCTTTTCCAACCTTAATGATTCTATGATTCTATGATTTTATTAGTATATTTATAATATAGCACTATTATATTTATTTACAAGTTATTTATAAAGTTATATATTTATAATTTATTCATAAATGTTTGTATAATTTTATTTATTTATAGTTACTATATTTATAATGCAATAAGATCTGGAAAACCAAATTCATAAAAGCACCGTTGCTCATTGCTAGTACAGACTTTAAAGTCTGTACCTCAAAGTTTGCGATTTAACCATAGTCAAGACAAACTCTGTAGTTACCTTGCCCTAGATGTTTTAAATTAAATGGGAATTTCAAAATTATTTTCTCCTAAATGTTTTGAAAAATCTCATCAGAATGATTTATGGGGAAAATAAAATTAAGTAATTTAACTACTGATGTGAATTCTCCTTACTCCTGGAGTGCAGTTAGCTCAAATATCACATCAGAATTATTTAGCAAAACTATTACAGTGCATTAGGTATTGTGTAGCAATATCTTCCTTGATATTTTTACTAAATATAAGAGGAAACAAAGGTGGGATTTCAACTGAAGCCACCTCATCAAATATTGAGTTCCTCCATTTTATTTCCTAAAAGTAGGTGTCAAATGCTATCTGAGATGCCCTCAGGTATGCTACTGTCCTCCAAATGGGTAAAAAAGCGTATGTCTCTAACAGGTCCTGTGCAATGTCATCTATTGATGTGTGGAAGATGTGAATGCTCTAGGGTATCTTAAATTGCACTAAGTATCAAAGTTTAGGCAGCTGAATCAAGTTGTCCACTTCAGTATGAGTGAAACTGCAGTAGATCTCCACTGAATACCACTCCATTGAGCAGACCTCCACAGACTGATTGTTTCTCATGAGCAGGTTGGGACAGATGTACTGTTAGATACGTCTGTCCAAAAGTTGGGGGCCCACAAGCTTTGGTAAATCCAAAAGATATATCTGTCAGCTCTCTGGGTCCCGGAATTCCCAGCACAGACAAACAAGAATGGAAACAGAGTTTCCTCAGAGTTCCGCTCTGGATTTTATGCAAGCCTATAAAATCTGAGATGTTTCAAATCTGAGCTCAATGAAGTGTCATTTTTGACATGTTGTTCTATTAAAGAGTTTTTCAACAGTTCATTATTAATTATTCGTTCAAAAATTTCTTTGACCAGTTCTTCTATAATGTTCTCATTACTGAGAAACTGAAAACTGATTTAAGTTTGTATCCTCCATGTTGATTCACTGATTTATTTTAACAAATATATCTATAGGTATTCCTTTCTTCTTCCCTTCTCCCCGTTATGTGCAGAACTTAGAACACACTTAAAACCACACTGGTTTAGCTCTAATGTGAGTTTGCTATTTTCATATCCAGACCAGGATGGTTACAGCAATCTTTTTTAGAGTATTATAATGCCTTACTGAGGTACCCACATCCTCTTCTATACAATCTTTCCAAGTTGCATGACCTTAAGATCTTACTGTTTATTATCCTATTGATTTTATTTTGAAATCAACTCTAGCAGAACATTCTGCTAGCAGAAGTTCTGCTCTGAGAGATTAGCAGTCTGCTGGCATACGTTCTCTTGTACTCTGTGTCTGGCCATGGCCAGAAGTTCCAAGAGAAGGTGGAAAAGCCAGATGATTATACAAATATTATAACAAAACATCTCTCTGCTGTCTTTTGGTAAGCCCACCGTCTTTGAAGACAAACATAACATCATACATTTCCATACTAAGGAACAACAGTGTAGACTTGATTCCATCTTTGTATTTTTAAAACTGTTGTTTTGTTGATATTTTTGGTTTACTCAAGAAGGGTAATGAAATCTGAAGGTTATAGGCAGGTACTTGTATGAAAATCAGATGGTCTTACAGTTCACTTTGAAATATGCAAACAACATCTTGCCCAATATCAAAGGCTATAGAAAAGGCAGCACATTTTTCTAATATCTCTTTAGGGAAACTTTGCCCTACACTTCTATTAGGTGCTATCATTCAGAGGCATAATTTCAGCTAACATTGTTATGCTGATTATAGTCAGGTTTATGTTTCGATCTCAGCTGACCCTAGGGAATTAACTTCTGATTCAATTAAATGACTAGGTGACATTCAGTCTGAATTTTTTCCTGAAGTTAAACTCTGAGAAAGCATAGTTCATTTCAGATTGTTACCATCTACCTCCTGAACAACGTTGCAATAGCTTGATGAGAACTTTATAAAGCTGGACATCTAGGCTTCTAACCTTGAGATTGTCATTGCCCTGAACTGTTCTTTGGGAGCTTACTGGGTGACATCCCCAAAACTTTATTCTATCATCCTCTTATTTACTAAATGTGTGACGAGTTATTTCCCAAACAGGATGAGTCTTTTATGTTTACCTTGATTGTGTCTGGGCTGTTTATAATTAATTAGTTCTAAGACAAACCAGCCAGGCTGTTTGCAAAAGTTATTACAGAAAAGTACAGCAAATATTACTGTATGATTCTAAGGCCTCCATTCAGTTTGGTTTTTTCTTCTTGCTTATGGTACAGGCTTCATGTCTCACCAATATTCAGTCTCCAGAAAAGAATCAAAACTGTGAAACCAAAATTCTGTGCCAACACAATCTCACTGGAATAGAGTTACAGCTATTACAGACAACCTCCTGAAGTGAAGACCTACTTTTCAGAGGGGCTTAATCACAATTTCTTCTTCAGAAGTCTATGGAAGTTGAATATCAGATATTCAGCATCAGCAGAGCATGGAGGTTCCTTAGTTATCATCAATGAACCTAAGCTCATGTCAGCAACTTGGGAAAACCCTGCCTGTATTTCTTAGGAATATAAGATTCCCCAGGCACCCAAGATTTTTGTTAAAAATATCTTATAAGACCTAACGCTTTGCTAATGTGTATATGTGTCTTTGCCTAACGCTTATGACACAGCTTGGGACCTGCTCTCCTGTCTAAAGGTAAAGAACCAGCCAACTCTAAGGACTTCTACTATTAGTCCTTCTCAGACTACCTTGTTTGCATTAATTTGAATTGAAGTAGCAGGTGGTGCATTGTGTAATTAAGCACGTCTCAAGAAATTAAAGATGTATTTCTTGTCTCTGTTAATCCATAAGGTTTTGAGAATGCATCCTTGGAGCATGTATAACACAACTTACTGGCCTGAGAGCAGGAGGAGGACCTCCACCTGTTCTAGGAATATGAAACTATGTAAAAGACATAAAAGGAACTGCAGAAGGACAGAGCATGAGTCTTCTGAAGGATAATTAGGCCTAATGGATATGTGGGTACATTTTGTATCCTGCCTGTAATATATGGCAGCTGAAGAGTAGGCAGGACACTGGGGACATCTGAAATGACACTAAGTGCCCATGTGTGGGTACTGAATCAAACCCTGGGAGTTTACACTAAATGCTTTACATCTACATTTGTCACCCTTATCTCCCTTTATAGTCAATAGAGAGAAAAAAGACACTCCCAGGTGACAGACTAACTAGAACTATATGTTTGGCCAGATGAATCCAACCCAAAATGTTACAGGAGCAAGAGCTAGAATAGAATAACAACACTTCCACTCTCAAATGTTAGAGTTAAGCTCTTTTATTCCTCACCTTCTGGACTCAAGGGCTATGAATTCTTGGATGCTCAACAGTTGGCTTTGACTCAAATGCCAAGAAGCAATCCCATCTTTTTATCGGGTGGTTAGCACACTCCTCCTGAAGAGGGGAAGTGCAGGTTCAAGCTCCACATCTGGATGTCCCAAATGTCCCTTTTCTCAGATGAATGTGTTTGCCAACACACGAAGAGAAACTCTCAGGCTCTGAATCCTACTTTCCCAATGGGATTTAACCCTAATTCTAAAATACGTGTCTTGGGCACTGAAATTCATGCTGTCCCTTCTGTTTTTCCTCTTTCCTCCAGTATCTCATCTTTCTTTTGTCTGCTTTAGTTATGCACATTAGCTGTTAGTCATCCCAGTTTCAGTGCCTAATTCTCTCTATTCCAGGTATAGGTGTTGGAGTGTCAGAAAAATTAAATCTCTCTGCTGAATATTTAATGCCTCAGAAAATTCAGACTGTTTGTTTAGCTACCTAAGTAAGGAGTTATGTTGTCCTTAAGTTCAGATTCCAACCATAGCCTTCATCACTTTCCTTTTTTGATGGCCTGTGCTCACTTCTGAAGAACAAGTAGCACATTCTTAATCTAGGTATGTAATTACCCACAGTAACTTCAAAGATAAATTAAGCACATGTTAATCCATGATTATCAGCCACAAATTTTCAAAAATCAGTGCAGACGCCAAAATGTCATGACAGCCCTAAAAAATGAGATTTCTATTTATTTAAAACTGAAGTAATTTTTCTAGTTTTTCTGTGTTCTGTTTTTTTTTTTTTTTTTTTTTTTTTTTGTGCCCTAGGGGTGTTTCAGGGTTTTTACGTTTTTTGGTTTTTTTTTTACCCAGCAGCCTTAAAACTTAAAAAATAATGTTAAAGAAATAAATCAATGTTGACTTTTTTAGGTAAGGTATTGATTTTGGGAGGTGAAGCTTTGAGAAAATCAGGACTATCAGGAGATAAAATGGTGAATGATGGTCGTACTGTGCAAGCTGTGATTTAAATATTTCTACTGATTTTGGTAGGTTTTGTATGAAGTCATTGCTATCCTTGTATTTCATTCCTTATTTAAAAATGGGGACAATAGCTCTTCCTTACTTCAAATGAGTTTTGTGAGATTAAGTTAATTAATGTCTGTGAGGTCATCTCTTTTAATGGAACATAAGAGGTTTTCAACAGAATTTGTGAATTACTTAGAGCATTAAGAGTAGAATGGAAGTGTAAAATACTCATTATCATTCAAGATCTATGTCAGAAGTTGTTTGATTATTGCTTGTGTTATACTGAGTGCTGGATTACTTTACTCTCACCTTTCCCCTGCAATTCACTGAGGTTTATGAGCTTTCTCAAGATATTAGGTATTAATCAGCCTGAGGACGGATCGCACAATCTGATCTTGTTCCTTTCTACCTGAATATCACATAGTTTTCTAAATTCACTTCATCCAAGGGCAAGGAGTTACCTTCCTTCTTGCTAACTCTAAATTCCTGCAAAAGAATTTAAAAGAAGGAATAAATTTAACTCAGTCATTCCTATTTTTATTGAACATTGCCAAGCTTTAAAAAATAAATTAAAAGTACTTTGTTTTCAGCTAAGAAAGGTATTTAATCACAAGCTGAGATTTAAACATATACTCAGCTACTATTTATATTTATGAAATTCAGGTGCATGTTTTGCTGCAAAGGCTTTTATTTAAGCATGAGCTTAAATACAAACTTATGTGCAAGACCTCAGCTCAGGGCAGAGACTAAACAAATGCCTGAATAAACACATGCTTGAATTTAGGCATATGCTTTAATTTTAAAATGGAAATACCATTAAGAATAAACACATTTTAAGCACAACATACCTTGGTAAAAGAGGGCCTTGGAACCTACTTCTACCTGACAACTGAAAGAGTTTTTCCTTTTGTTTACAATGGCACAAGTCTGATAGTTTCTGCAGGCAGCCTGTATTATAAATGTGTGAAATAAAGACGTGTAGTGAAAATTTGGACAGACCCTAGAAGATGATCCTCTAATCAATCAAGAGCAAAGCTGTTTTATCACTCTCCATTGAGCAACTATAGTTAAAATAATTATTAATAGTGATAGCGATAGTGATGATGATGGTGATGATGATGATGATTATGATGATGATGATGATGATGATAATAATAATAATAATTAATAATAATAATAATATCCCACCAAATGGCAATGCAGCTTTCAGTTCATGCCATCTATTTTTATTTCATGTGCACTATGGAAAATTCTCTGATTTCCAGTCCATTAAAACACATTTCAGAGCTGTGTTGTTTGAAGTTACTTTACTTCAGAAACAGCTCTTTTCAATTAACTCTGAAACCTCTTTCAACAGCCTTTCATAAATAGGCCAACATCAATGGCATGCTCTGAGTCAGTATGTATCTCTAATGGAAATGCACAATGGGCCACGCTCCATGCCTCCAGGGAGAACATCTTCCATTTCAGACAGATTCAATGAGAAGTTTTGCCAGCTATTCTGGGTCTCTCACTTTTTTGTCTCAGGTTTAGCTCATAGCTGATCAATGGCTGTGCTTTTTAATTACACTGTACGGTCTGTAATGATTTGTAACTCATTGAACCTGGGTGTTCTTTTTAGTCAGCAGGGGTAAGAGCAAGGAAGGAAAAAGAAAGTAACATTAACCCTCTAAAAGACAAGCAGTTGAGATTAGTTCATGTAACACATTCTACTATTTTGCTTGGCAGCTGTTTGCAAGGAAAAGGGGGGAAGCAAAAGTTAGAAGTCAAGACTATGGGAATTTTTAAAAAACCATGACTTGCAGTGAATATTTTGCAGTTAACCAAAATGAATTGAGATTCTGATTTATGTTTTGAAATAGCATTTTATATTAATATTCCAACAATAATAATAAAAAATAGTTACTTGCCATGCATGTTCCTCACACTGACTAGATTCTCTGGAAACTCAGAGTAAACTTCTCATCCTCTTCCCCAAACAGCAGACTTGTAACAACATTTGTACCAAGCAGGGTGTATTAACAAAGGTACAGTCACACCTATATGTACCTAAACATCTTTTATGTTGATTCTGTCCACACTTTTGGGTAGAGCGTAGGCAATGTTAGTACGTGGCTACCTGTGTCTGTATTTCGCACATCTGGAAATGTGCTAAACTGCATCTGCATTATACAGTGAGGCACAATGCAGAAATTCCCCAGCTAAAGCAGAATTGAGCTAGTAAGTCCCCACAATACATGCCACTTTTCTCCAGCTTGTTACAGGTCCCTAACCCTTCAGAAGAGGTACACATTTAACCATTTTGAAAATATACCCCTAGGGCTTCAGGTTCTTATGTCAGTCTCTAAATATGATCTTTTTTCCTCTTAAAAACACCGTTTCAACAGCCTTTTTGGATTTTAACATGAAAAATTATGTGCTTAATTTTTAGCCATATAAATACAGGTAGACTTGGAATCAGCAGTAGGTTTCTAAGTAGCAGAGGAATGAAATTCTAGAACAGCCTCCCCCCAATAAGAGTAAAAGAGGCAGAAAATTTTATATTTAAGTGCATGACCTGTTTACAAAGGGTGTTAGACGATGTGATATACTGCCAGAGCAGGAGACTAGAGCTGTTGATCTAGGAGCAGGATCCCTTTCAGATCTATGCTCCTACAAAATTCAGACCATTTTAATAAATGCCTGAGTACAGATATAGGAATCCTAGTTTCAACTTTCATTTTGGAAATTTTTCCTTTTCAAAGACTCATTATCTGACAATATAGTATGGATATCTATCTTCTATATTCTTTGCAAATGTACTGCGTCTGACACATGCAAAATGAAGTAATACCAGCTGAGTGATTTCACTGCTCTGTATCTCTAATTTTCATTCTCACGCTTTTCTTGTCTTTTCATTTCTAAACTCTCAGAGATAATAGCTGTCAAACATTAAGCCCAGTGCAATCCCAGTTTCTGATTGCACATCTAACTTTACATTGTGATGGTAATGATGACCCTAATGGTGGATAGATTAGTGTTCCAGATTTCATCTTGCAGCGAGATAGACCGGTGGAAACTGGACAACTTAATATTTTACCAATTCAGAAAGCATCTCGGTTAAGATCACAAAATACTACTTTTAGAAACATTTGTTTGTCCATAGGAGACATGGCAGGGAAGTAAGAATATTAATCAACTACTTCTAAAACTTCATTTTCAATTTCATTTTAAGGTATGGGCTTTTAATTGTGATATAAATTTTAACAGCTCTAGAAGAAAATATATAAGGAAATGAAAGCAGCATAAAATAAGATACAGTTTAAACCAAAATTTTAAAATTTTACTTCAGAATTTTCTGAAGGAAAATAAAAATAATTTTCTTTAGTAATACTTCTAACTGAAGGAAAGTTTTCTATCTCTGTAATTCAGTTTTCACAAGATTTCCCAATGGTTGTTAGCTCATTTAGTCACACTTTTCTCCCAGATTATATAATTGTATTTACCTAAATGGAAGATGAGATTTTTCTGTGTAGGCTAAACTCCTGAACTATGATAAATTTTACCTGGGTTTGGTTTTGTTTCTTTTTTTTTTTTCTCCCTGGCCCTAGAGTTTTTGCACCCCCTTCTTTCCCAACTTCCCGATCCCTTTCCATGCCCATAGTGCATAGAATGAGTGCCTAAGAGTGCCTATAGATAATGTCACACTTCTAGGAAATGTAAGAAATTAACTTTGACCAAGTCAGGCTTTCCATTTCCTGGTGAAATGCTCTAGTTGGTTCGCAAATATCTTGCCCACAACATCGGCGATATAAATCTGCTATTATCTAGTTTGTAAATCTCAAATATCCTTAGATGCCAAACTCAGTTAAAGGGGAATGTTTTACAGAGTAGATTCCCTGTACAGGCTCTTGACAAAGTCTTTGAACACCCACAGAAAATGGCTGGTGAAAGTTGAGGGACCTATGTTTTAAGGCAGAACTTGTGGATTGCTTACCTGGACTTGGCCGCATAAATCTGACATATGTTGTACTTATATCCTTTGAGGGATCTGGATCTAAATAATTTGAATGAACTTTCAGATATAACATAAATAACACTCCAGCACTCACTATAATTCAGCTGTAGCCATTATGAATCAAATATATCCCTCCAGGCAATGCATTTACCCCAGAAATGTAGTTGGCCTACAGTTGCTGAAGCTGTGTTAGTCTGAATACATCAGGCTTACATGGGGGAGTGTGTACATAAATACTTTTGCATGCAAAAGGCTAAATAAGTAGCAAAAAAAAATACTCTGCTCAAAACCCAATAATCTGGAACCATCATGCCACATTTTTATGGAACCCACATACTCCTTCGTCTCATAAGTCTTCAGTTGATTTCTTTTTTTTCTTCTTTTTTTTTTTTCTTTTTTTGTGTCCTGGTTCATGACCAAATTGTAAAGTGAAATAATGATATCTTTCATCTAGTTCCCAAACCATCAAAGTCCATCAAAAATCATTCGGAACAAGGTACTTAACCAAGCACACATTTAAGCTTATACTTAATCCTAAAGGCAAACTTAAATTTCACTAATTTCTATGGAATTTAGTCACAGACTTAAATGAAAATTAAGCACATGATTAAGTGTTTTCGAGAGTCATTTTCATGAGACGGATCATTAAAATTAAGTATAGATTTTAGTCTCTAATGATGGGAAAAAATTCAAATATCTAATTTTATCTAAGTACTTCCAATGGTATACATTGGTTTCTGTGGTACTGCAGCCAAGCTGAATGTGAATGTTTGCTGAACTGGGGTCCAACCTCTTTTTCAGTTTAGGGACTAAAGATGAGAGGGAATACCTCATAGTAGAACTCTGAGAAATTCCTGATTCCCATCCCATTAGTACTCACAGAAATGCAAATGTTGTGTTCCATGGGAAGCTATTTTCACTTTTAACTACGGTTCTCATAATTTTTAATGCACAAATACATACTTGTTCAGGCAGCTTCCTCATTTTAATTTTACCCTTTTCTCTCATCTATTAACTCTCACAATCTAAAACTGTCAGGATCTCCTCTTCTGCTGAAGCCACCTAAGACAACTTTGGAACTGGTTGCCGTGTAAGTGAATGTGGATATTCATCATGAAGACCCAGTGTTAAAGCTAAGAGCTTTTATTCATTGCTCTGTAGAAATTCATATCCTCAGACACAATCATTAAATGTTCTGAGAAGCCCTGAAAAAATCAGTGGGCCATTTACAGTGCATTCAATTCACTGTTACTACTACTACTACTATTACTACCGCTGCTGCTGCTGCTACTGCTAATGCTGTTACTGCTACTGATAATAATGACTATAATGAAAATATAAAAAATGGAACTTTTAGATCCAACTTCTTAACCAAAACTGCATTAAGGTCAACATTCAGCAAAACAGACAATGAGTGAAAGACAGACGTACAAAGACCAACGTAAAGAGACATCACAAGACAGAGAGAAGGTGTATATATTCCTTAAATCAGTGGAATAACTAACACTGGCTAATGAGCTTAGAGATCTAAAGATCAGTCCTGTAAAAAGTCAAGCAAAAACCTGCATCAGTACACCTCATGTATTTTAGGGTGTTGACTTTGAATCAACCCTTTCTGATTGGATCTGAATGAAAACCAGCATTATATTCCTGGTATGCCTTTCTAAATACTGTGCAAAAAGAGTATTAGACATGAAAAATGTCCTTGAAGTAGAACTGTCAGTTCCACTGTATAAGCTGTGCTTTTTATGAGACCATCCAGGGTTTGGCCAGCAATGAGATTTTTTCATTGTGAAGGAGTTCACATTTAGTTAGCAACATGTCTGCATTTCCCCATATGGTTCCTTCCAAGGTGTTGTGTCATATACAATGATGTCACATTTTAGAGGAAGAAGGAAAAAGGCCTCAAGCTGTTTTCTTCTTTTTTTAAAGCTTCACCGATTATGTGGTAGCTTTAAGCAGCCTGCTCATCTCTAGTGTGCAGTTGGTTATCTGCTCTCCTTAATTTGAGCTTGCATGTATTCACACAGCTTTAAAAGAAAAAGAATAACATTTCTTACCAGAGATCCAGTGTTCATCTATCCAAGTTTTCAGTCCAATGTATTTCCACTGGCTTCTGAAGTGTGAAATTTTAAAGGGTGCAGAGTAATAGTTTACATCTTTATCCAAGCTGCTATATTTACATGCCTCGTAAACCTGTGGTGCTTAAGGCTTTCGGCAGCGTTGCTTTGATTTCATTTGTGGTTTTATAATTATTGTTTTATTCTCAGGCATATTATTCTTGGAAGGTCAGCTTTTTAATGTAATGGGAATGTCCAGGAACATCCTTTGTTCTCTCAATAATACTACTTACACATGAATGTATGAGCTGTACATGTGGCTTACACAGGCCATTCCCTGAGTCTAGATTTTTTTTTATTAAATATATAAAAGACTTTATTTTTTTCTTGATCATTATACATCCACCTGTATAGTAATAAAATACCTCTTAAGTTTTCACTGTATTTTTCACCACAAGATCATTTGTAGTGACTGGCACCGGTGCACAGTGCTTGAGGGCCTCACCAGCTAAAGCAAGTAGTTATCTTACTTCCTATTGATAACTGCAAGTAAGACCATGATTCTGTTACCTGTGTGCCCAATACCATCTGAGATGTGTTATAGCATTCAAGACGTCTAGAACAGGCTAGCAGATATGAATCAGGATTGACAAGAGGCATGCATGCTTCCATGGCCGAGTAGGATACTGCAAAGCACCTAAAAGGATACTAGATACTTATGCTTAGGCAAGTGAAGCCCATCCTGTGGGCATGTTTTAGTTGCCTAGACAAAGACGTCTAGTGCCTTTTCAGATGCCCATGGGTGTTACACCTGGCCACTGACTGCTAGCTCGAAGGACAGCACAAACCTGTGCATATCTGCCAGTCCAGTGGAGATGTCTCAGATTCCCTAGGGCATCTAGAGCTATTCAGATGACCAAATGTAGGTTTCTACTTAAAGCTGAGCTAACCTCTCCATTAGACTCCATTTACTGCATTCTCTGGGACCTGATTCATTTGCCTAAACATGGGCATCTAGTATCACTTGGGATGCCCAAGTTCTGAAGTTCTCCAGTAGCTCCTGTCTGTGCCAGATCCTGTGAGAGATGAAGTACCACAGAGTACCTAAAATGGTAGTAGAGACGCTTTAACTCAGGCAATTGCATGAAGTCTTAATTTCTGTTGACTACAGTGGAAGCTTAGACAGCAGTGCGGATTTACAGGTACATTACACTGATATTAAATTATCTGAGCCTGGAACTTGGCAAGTTTGTAGCAGGGCAAATTTTCCACAGTTTCCTGAGTACTGATCCCAAGTTTCTAATCACAGAATAATCTCTTCTCAGTTTGCATAATGTGATTGTATATTTTAAAGCAAAGCTTTTGAAGGAGTTTGATGATGATGAAAGCATCTCTTATTCAATGCTTGATAGCATCCTAAAACAATCTGTTTTGAGAGATGGGGGAGTATTCGACCCATTTTGAAATCAAGCCCGTTTAAGTCCTGTCATATTGAGCATAGACTGATCCATGTCATATGTCAAATATCCCAAGTTTCTTCTGGAAAAGTTATAGGTTACTTTTGCTCAGACGTAATACTAAAAATAAATGCACTGCTGTGAACACAGGAAGAAAGGACTGTCTGGTGGTTACATCAAAAGAACTAGTGGTCAAGCCAACTTTGTGATCTTCAGGGCCTCATCCTGTTGTGTACTCTCAGGAAAGTAATTTTAAACCCTGTGATTTCTTTTGTGTGATTCATTCTGCATAAACTGCATCTTCATGCAATTTAGTAAAGCTATGAAGTAGAACGGATTGGATTCATATTTCCAAATGTAGAGGTCTATACTGCAGACCTACATAAGGTCTAACTCTTTTTAGTCCCCTAGTAAATAAAAGGAGAGAAAAAGATAGCGTCTGGGCTCAGTACAGCTAATCCTTAAATTCTAATCTAGTAAACCGTGTTCTAAATGTCACATTTTTTCCCCTTGAATATAGAAAATTCTATATAGCTAGCTGATTTGGAGATATTTTCACTGCAGAGATCTACAATATGGACAGTTGAACACCATTCCCATCCTCCATGGGTGAGTATCTGTTGCAGATTTTTCTGCGGCTGATTACCAATACACATTTTTCATAATTAATTTATTAAAATGACAAGAGCTTGTTAACTTAAAGAACTGAATTTGTTGTCTAGACAGATGTCATCCTCCAGGTGTGCAAACTCTTCTACAAGGATAGGTGCATGACTTCATCTGGAATACAAACTGCATAGACTATTTAAGTAATACTAAATAATTTGACATATTGGTACTCAAAGTACTTCAAGTTGTTGGACAGGAAGGTACAACATGGCTACACACGATCAATAGAAGTATCTACACACGATCAATAGAAGTATCTTACATAATTTTATGAAGCTGGAATTATGGATATAGTCCATGGAATCAAAGCAAAATGGTCTATTTTGTTAGTGGTGAAGCAACTGATATCCAGTACGATGCTTGTTATTTTGGTAAGCAAAATGGGTTAGTTCAAGAACAATCACATCTTATTGATATGTTGTTTAATAAATCCACATGATACAACAATCTGCATGAGATATACTTTGCCTGAAATACTCTGATGGTAGGAGAGAGGAAGTGAGATGGTCTTAAAATGATGATTCTAAGACAAGAATAGATTTTTATGACAACCTAGCTGAAGCAGTTGGCCCTGTGGAGCAACACCTTGAGTACCAGCAATAGCTTTCTGTTTTTCAGAGTTCCAGACAATTCTATGACATCAGCCAATGCAGGATCTAAAAATCAGGCCAAAAGGATACTCAAGGCTATGTTGTTTTCTCTCATACACTTGTAGACCAACTATTACCCTAAAGCAACAATGACAACAGGGATTGGCTGAAAAATGAACCTATGACACTGTAATTTTTCAGCCAGTTCAAGACAAGAGTACATTGATCAAAATTTCACACAAAAAAAAGACAGTGTGTCTTTTCAGTTAATAGCTATTGGACTTACAAGAATATTAATATGTAAATGAAAAATGAAAAATGACAGCTTACTTCATGCCTAATTTTCCTTTCCCTTACCCATCTCCTACATCCTGAGATTTTAGTTTTGAAGGAGTCAAAGTGCCACCCACAGTGATGTTCATTCTGTAAACAGGAAATTGTCTGAAATGTTAATATCCTGAGAGGATCCTGGAAAACAGGAATTCTTTCCTCTTTTCTGACCATTTCCAAACACAGGAATCAAAAGTTCCATACAATTCTGCAGATCCTATTCTAAAACCTGGACCTTCATAGTCTGCACATATACAATCATGTGGTGCTCCTGATAAGATTATTTGGAGATGCCCCAGAAAAAGTAGTTTACAAATTTAAGACCTCATATACCTATACCTGCAGTATGAATTGTACAATGAATAGCCTTGATTTAATTGTCTTCTCAGATAATGTGTTACACTGACCAGTAAATATTTAAAATAACTTCCTCAAAAAAACCAGGAATGTGCTAAAAATTTCTTTGCTGAGGTACACTGCATTAAGAACCCATTTCACATATAACCTTACACGCTGAGTTGACAGTCATTTTAAGTCATGTGAACATCAGACATTTGAACTCAGCCAGTCCTCTGTGTACCCTGCACAGTCAAGGGGAGAAAGATAAAGATGAAACGATGATTGTGACAGCAGAAAGGGAAGGATCTTCCCATGGAGAGGAAGATCCCATTGACATTGTCCCACTGCCCCATTGACAACAGAAAGAGCCTAAATGACTAGATTAGATCAGTCCTAAATTTTAGATGAGTATGTATTACTGAGGTTGTTTCTACGCAGCATATTTCAGTTATCAGTTATTAGAAGGATCCTGCATATAAAAGCTCAGTTCTTGTACTTAATTCTAGTAGTGGTTAAGATGGTACTTAAAGACAACATTACACTTTTCCTAAAGCTGTAGTGACTACTGAAACTACAGATCCTTCTTTGCCCAACATGGGTTCTGTTGTTTCAAAGCAGGAGATATAAGATAGCAGGAGCTGCTGCACTGCATGTCAGAGACACAGCAGTATCAAGCATCTCTCTAGGAAGTATCAAGGAATGGCATATATATAAAAGAACCATCACAAAAGTCTGTTCTTGGCTTACATCTCCTGTCTTCTTAGAAGCCAACCTGCCAACATTTATGACCATGTTAAACTCCACACCTTCAGAATATCCCTTCGCTCTCAGCCAGATGGTCTGCATACAGCCAGCACATGTGTCTACAGGATTGGGTTAATGGCATCAGTTATACTACCACAGATTAGTAATATCAAGCAGACAGGCATTGGATTACAGTGGAAATGGTATACTCTGATGGAAGTGAGAGCACAGGAAAAGAAAAAAACCCTGGGATGAGATTCATCTGGCCAAAGATAAAGATTTCAGTAGGTCAGACAATTGTACCTTAAAACTGCCTGTTTCTCTCTGTTGTCTATTAAGGGGTCCCAGGGTAACTAAATCAGGTGTGGTCATGTGTATAGTAGATATCTTAAGTTCAATAAGATGAACCTTAGCCTCAAGGTCTTTTCAGGTTTGTCAAAATTATGTCACAATTAGTCTCATTTTCTAAAACTGTCTAGAGATTTTGGAAGTCTCCTCTGCTGAAAGCCCAACTCAGACCATGGACTGCCAAATGAAGTCACTTACTTTTCCAAGAATAATCAAATGCACCTTAGTGATTTCTGGCTGATGTTTGCCTAATCTATTTTTAAAAATCTGAGATACTGAAAACTGCAACGTTTCCAGGTTTTACTAGAAGACTTTTCTTAACATCTAGCCACAAACGAGTTCTAGTGCTTAACCTCATGTTCAGAATATGGAGCAGAAAATATAAGTATCTTTTTGACTCAAATGCAGTAATTTTCTAGTAGCCACAGTCAAAGGAAAAAAGCAGCAGCACTTTGCAACAGACCTATATTAACCATACTTTTCTGGGGAAAAAAATAAGGCTCCTTTTTCAGCATCTTATTAATATAACTAGATGATACAAAATAAGCCTTGAAACTCAGAAGCAAACTGGCTGTGGAGACTTATTATATGGAAGATCTAGTGTCTTTTGCTGATTTATAGACTCGTTTGCAAAATCTGTAACAGATGTTAACTCCTTACATCTATTGACTTTTCTTTTTGTTTTTTCTTTGTATATACAGTTGATACTCTTGAGTCTGGACTGCTGCAAAGGTAAGCGTCACCCTTGTACATGTGGCACTACCTCTTATCTGGAGACCTTTACTAAGAGTTGGAGACTCATGTTCCCGCAAAGGTTAAGAAGTCAATGCCACCCTCAATTGCTGTCCTGGGAAATTCCAATAACCAACAGGTCCTGGAATGTCCTCTTCAGACCAGTGTGGGGTAGATAGGTAAATGAATTAAATTGAACATCATTGATGGATAGCAGAGATGCATGAATTAAACAAATGGAATAGACAAAACAATCAGCTCCTTCTTTCATCTGCCTGATAGTCTACATACCTAGCTACGACAGAGCTGCAAGTCCTCATCTCCCCAAACAGCAATGTCCTGAGGCAGCCATGATGCCCGGGGTAGACATACCTCCCAGTGCTAATGCATAATTTTCTCAACTGGGTCATATGAATAATAACAGAGACTAGTCTTTTTTCCATTTTATATTGCTTTCAATCTGACATTATTTCAGCGTTAAATGGCTGAGTTCACTGGCATCCACCTAGCTTTGTAACTCCTTGCGTCAGAAGTGGAAATCAAACCATATGTCAGGGCTGTACTTTAGAAAGTTTAGGAGTCTGCCATTTGGCTTGGAGATTTTCAGCTCCTCTTGGTTCAGACTCAAGCTGCAGTTCCTATAAATCCTGTGAATAGAAGAAAATTCCCTTCTCATTTCTATCCCATAAAATAAATTGCCTTCTCTTTTTGTAAAATTTTCTTCCACAAATGAGGTAAAGCTTGACTATATTTTTATTCTTTCCATGAGAAGGAATGGGCATCCTTCAATTCTTTTAGCTTGTCCTGAATTATTCATGACAAAGAAAGAAAACCCGTTAAAACAGAAAAGAGCAGCCTCTAAAGAATAAGAAAGTTGTCAACACTTAGGCCTTCACAAGCTCAGAGAAAGAGCTGATGCCTCACACTTTCATGGAAATGAAGATGTTAATGAAGAAACAGGGTAGGGAGTGAGAAAGAGAAACAAAGAATGTGGTTTCTGGGCCTTTATTTTGTAAATATTTGGACTTGTGCAAATTTGTTAATTGAGGCAATTGATTTTTGCCTGAAAATGGTAGCAATGTCTAATTCATTAAAGCCTAAAATAACATCCTTTGGGCTAAACAGGGTCATTTCATTTGTAACCTTTTAGTGATGTATTAACAATTTGGAAGCATTTCGGTGCATATCTTAAAAAGTGCCACATTAACAGGAACGGGCCTGGAGAAAGAAAAAAAAAAGAAGTTACAAACACTCACACACGCACGCAAGCACACACACACACACAATATACATGGCCTCCAGCCCCTGTCCTTCCTCTTCTGCAGCATTTTAAGGTCTGTGTTTAATATTGCCAAGCCTACTTGAGTGATAAATGCAACTGTATAAAAATTACTTATTACAAGCTGTCATGTTGCCTCACTCACATTGCAAGGCTAGAGGCACTGTACATAAAGCTAGAATCTCCACCTTGACAGCATCAGCAGTGCCGGCTTTAAAATAAAATGCTTTCAGTCATGAATACAAAACATAATTTACCTTTTCATAATACTTCAGTTTGGAAACACTTTGGAAAGCTCATGTTACCATCAAACCTTTACCTGAGCTGTGCCAGCAACCAGTTAATTCCGAGTTGTCAATTTACTTCAGCGCTGCTTTCCATCACTTAGCCTTTGAAGAAACATTAAGCTGTTAAAATTGCCATCCCCTTAATTTTTTTTTAAGTTATATTTATCCTCAATTCTTTGGCAGTGAGTAGCTGACACAAAAGGATTATTCCAAGCATTAAATTACAATTTGGGAGAGTGCCTGCTTGCTACGTTTCTTTTTCAGAAGCCCCCTGACTTGCTGTGTGTTCACAGCGTCAAAAAAAATTCCCGACTCCCATCCCCTGCTTTTTCTCCCCCCTTTTGCATAGAGCCCAGTTACACAATTCCCCTTGAATTGCTCCTCCCTTCCAACGGCTGGCCGAGATCAGAGGTTTAATTCCTTGCTGTGGTAGCCCAGCCGCCCCTTTTCTCCTGCATTAGTACTGTACTGATGCTTAAACATAAAAGCTCACTGTAAGCTGTGGATGTCAGCGAGACTGAAATTGAAAGTGAAGGTTCCAGGGAGACTGGCCGGGTAACAACTGATGCGTTGTGACTGTTTTTATAGTTGGTCATGATGCATACAGTATGTGAAGTTCCCATCTGTACTGGTGTCTGCCCACCAGCCACCCTGCCACATTCGCAAAAGTGGCTCCAGCACCGAGCGCAATAGGAACAGAATTGCAGATGCCTCCCTTTAGCCCAGATTTCTTTTGACAATGTTCACATCCAGTTAGGGCCCAAAGTGCCTGTACTTGTCAGGAAGGATAAGGAGTGAGGAAAGCAGTCCCTTTTCGAAAGTGAAACAGAATTGCCAAAGGAAATATTTTCTCTTCTTCCCCCCTCCTTTCCTTCTTCAGCGGCCCCCACCATTGCAAATCCCTATTCTCCCCCTTCCCTCCTCCGCAGACGCAATGTCCAAAAAAAGAAAAGAAAAAAAAAGAGAAAAAACAAAATTAGATTGGCATCTCTGATACAGGCCTACAACAATTGTCTTTTTTTTCCCTAGCAATTGGTGGAGAAAGGGAATGCAATTTGGAGAGGGGCAGGGAGGGAAGATTTTGGATTTGACAGTGCTGACTACAACGGCCCACAGAAGACGCATTGTGCCCACGAGCTCTGGAATTCAGCTACAGGGGGATTTGCTGTCCCTAGCGGGTTGCTTAGCTAGGTGATAGGAATGGGTGCATATTTCCTATGCTATTTGCAGCTATTTTGATTTCACCAATACAGATATCATTTGGCTAGAAACGAAATCCATTTCCCTTCATATTCTTATCCTTTTTTTTCCCTTTCCCTTGATTTTAATTTATTGATGAATCACTTAGCGAATAAAAGCAAGGATATTCTTGTGTTCATGACACAGGGTCAGAACTCAAAAGCTTTCTGGTTCTAACATCTGATGAAAGGTCTATGACCTTCAGCTTGCTCTGGCCAGAGGTCTATGCCTCAGTTTCCATATCTGTAAAACAACAGAATAATGCACAGCTGTGTCAGTAGAGGGCTCTGAAGATGGGTGCCTGATCTCTATTGGGAGGTATTCTCGTGACTGATGCATTAGATAGCAGAACAGGTTTCAGTAGATATACATAGAAATAATACATAGAATAATACATAGAAATAATACATAGAAATTAATAAATATTTCTAATTAAGCAAAATGTTGACAGCTATGACATTGCTGCTGGACTCATCCTGCAAAGTTCCCTCATCCTAACCCAGTGCTCTCACCTGAGGATACCTGATGTAAAAGAAACTCCACCCAGTAATTCCAGATGACTTGCAGAGACCCTTTCCACCTAAATTTTTCCAGAAACAAAATCTTCAGGAGGATTCTTACTTCTGAAGAGCACTTGATCCTGAGGAAGGATTTAGGAGGATATTTCCTGTTCATACTGGAGTGAAGATGATTTGAGAAAGCTAGGCTCTTAATTTAGCATCTATATAGTTGACCTTACTATTAAAAAAAAAAAAAAAATCCCTAAATTTGGAACACAAATACATCTGATGTGCTGTCCAGCTATCTCCTCATATTTTTTAAAACCAATTCAGTAGGAATTAAGTATTAATAAAAAGACCCCTTTTAGAATTGTCCATATATATTTAAGCACATTAGTAAATTTGGATTTTTTTCCATAGTCTTTTGTTTGGTTTTGAGCAGATATGGAAATTTCATGGAATTTAGGCATCCAAATGCCTTAAGTATTTTCACACTACAGAAATAATGTTCTCAGTTCTGGCAGGCATAATCAGCAAACTGGCTGAATTGAGATTAAAATAGCAACAAAGCCAAGGCCACTCTGGTTTTGATTTTGGATTACTATATCACATTAAAAAAAAAACTTCTATAGGAATCTTGGGCTGAATTCCAGTTGGTTGGCTGAAGTGATGATGACTTCCATGTTATTTTAGCCCTTGTTCAGGGTAGCTGCAGTGTAGCGTCTGGAATCTCTGGCACGTGGAACATCAAAAGACACGTTTATGGGCACTGCATGTTCTGAAAAAGTGCTTAAAGCTCTGATGTTCAAGCAAAGTAGGCTCAGCTAGACTTTCTTTCACTGTTCGTTCCTGAGAACTCAGTTGTGTTTTCCTGGTTCTTTGGTAAGAATTGCAGCGTTGCACAAGGCAGCGGAGGGTTTACATCCAGGCAGTTGACATAATGTAGCAACATGACTGTAAACCTGGAAAATAGCCAGATGGAATAAAAAAGGGGAGGAGTTCCACCCAACCACCCCAACTAACCCAAAACAATCTTAAGACCTGGAAGACAGTTATGAAGAAACTGGCTTCCCAGAGTCCTGGAGCCCCGGACTTTGTTCCTGGAATAGCCGAATGTGCTTTTCCCACATATTCTCCTCTCCACCTCACATTTGATCTGACCCATCTAGCCATTTCATAGTCCCAAAGAGGAAACAGAAAAGTTCAGGGAGGGCAGAAAACAGCAACTTGCAACAGTACCCAGGCTTCATGCCTTGCTGAATCCATATTTAGTCTCAACATCTGCAAGGATGTTCAGCACAGACTTTTATTCCACTTTGCAGAGCAGCCATCTGATGGGCTGAGTACTGCTAATTTATCACCATGCGATTCAAAGTGAAATGAGGCTACAGAATGGACTATGCATGAATTGGTATTACACAAACAAACAAACAAGAAAAAAGAAAGAAAAGAAAGAAAAGAAACAGTTTTATGGGATTAGAATAACTGAAATCTTACCTTCGGTCTTAAGAAACAAGAGTTGAACTATCTGTTTCCAAAGTTTAATGTACCTAAATGCCATTTTAAATTTTTTTTGAGATTATACAAAACCAGTACAAAAGCCATACCACCCTCATAAAACTACTATCATATGCTGAGACACTCTGGAATTTCATTATGTGGAGATGGTGGCATAGTCAGCTGAAATTATTTTTAGCTCCTCTAAAGCAGCTCAGTCACTGGCATTTGGATGAGTTTTAATTAACAGCTTTCCCTCTTTCTCTGCAGTTCACTGAAGGGAAGGGTTGATGGTAAATGGAGCTGGAGACCATCACTGGCAGTTCTCTCAGGTCTTATATGCAACCTTAATTTCCAAAAAGATAAATACTCAAGACCACTCCATTGCTTCTTACACCTACATAAAGTTTCAAAAAGAAAAATGGTCTTGTGTTGAAGATATAGATTTAAGATTCCAATGGCTCTTTCCTAGACTCCCTATGCAATCTCAGGAAAGTAATTAAGGTCCAGCTATCTTCAAGGTTGAGATGTACCCTAAAATTGTTTACTGAGCCTCCTTCTATGTACAGTGGAGAAGGCAGGAACCATGGGGTGGTAATAGAGGTGGATGGGAGGATCTATTCTCTAGAGATACCAGTCTCTGTCCACTTCAGGAGATGTTGGATAAAGAACTTGAGATGTACTCCTGCAGTTACTTTAAATAATCCCTGGAGAGAGAAGACATAGAAAAGAGTTGTCCTGTCCCTGTTGCACTATTCCAACTGCCTGTCTTGTGCTGGAGCAAGCTCTGCTGCAGACACTTCATGACATGGTCTCCTTAGATGAGAACCTGAAAAACAGTGTATTTGTGCTGATCAGATTTCAGATGTGATTGTGGAGCACTAGTGCCAGCACTAGAGGTGGGAGAGAGCTGGAACACCCCTTTTGGAGTCAACCAAACTTCCAGAGAGATTAAAGTAATGGCAGAACCTAGGTAGCTTTGCTCTACACCATCAACTTTTAGGTGGCTCATGGCATGTGAAATGAATCCCACCTGTAGACTTAGTCTATGCTGGGCAGTGAAGTGCTGCCTTCGAGATCCCCAGATGAGCTCACCAAGGATTGGGAAGCAGCATTATACCGCATTAAACACCTTGGTTCAGTCCAGGAAATAAAGAAGCTGAAGTAATACTTATTTCAAGCTAAGGTGTGCTCAGGGCTCGCTGTGTTTGATGCCTCAAAGTTGGTGTGGTTGTATCCCTATTTTTCCTTACTCTTTTTGTGCTGGCAGGTGAAACAGGGCTAGGGTACTTTTCTTGGCTCTGATGCCACTTGCCATGGTCCAGCCAGCCATACCTAAATCCTTTTACCCTCTAAAATGGAAAGACTGCACCCAAATTGCCTATTAGAGTGTTATGAGCCAATTCCTGGATAACAGCAGGGATTTCTTTGGGACAGTGCTACATGCCTTGGGCTCAAAACAAGTCAGCAGCCATTCTAATAGCTTGCCAATGTAAAAAAAAAAAAAAGTTTTAATGAGCTCCAACCGTAAACGACTGGACATCAAGCCAGTCACTCAACTAGTTACAAAGGTTTCCAGACCCTTCAACAGAAATCAGCAGTGAAGTTTCATATTAGAGCTATGCAAAAGCTCTTGTTACAGCACACAACCAAGCAGTGTTTTGTTTCTTTAAGTTTTACTGGGAAATTTTAGGAGGAAATTAGAAGCTGATAACTACCAGGGAATTTTAGGAGGAAAGAAAATGAAAGCTGTGTTTGCACAGGTTTGTGCATTTGGAAATAGCTGAGTTTCACATGCCTCTGGCTCTTACATTGGACTCCAGCTACTGCAGTTTACTACTTTGTCTTTTGGATTAAGAATAGATGTGGGAACTTTTCCACTGACTACACAAAAAGAAAATATAAATCCTTCTTTTGACACAGTCCCATTTACCCTTATCATTTTTTCACTTCTTCCAGTGACACACCATTGCTTTGGCGTGCCTGTTTAGGGAAGAAGAGTCCTCTGCTTTCTTGGCAAGCAGAGCTGGGATTATGTGTGACACATGAGCAGAAGAGGGCAGAAAAAAATGAAACGTGTGAAATTGCCTTCCAGTCCTGACCTGGAGGGACTGTCCGTAGAGCGAAAAAGTCCTCACACACAATGTTCATTCATCTTCTGGGTTCACTGTATGAAGACTGTCATCAGGAGTGCCAGTCCATACCAGCTGAGTGATGTGCCATTTATCTGCTTGGAATTGAGTCTAACAAGTCATTTTATGTAGTCTAGGTCATAAAATGGACATCTGGTGAAAACAAAGTTCAGCCTCTATATCCTGGCTCAAAGTAAAGCACTTGCTATCTCATTATAAATTCCCTTGAAGTCAAACGAGACTATTACAAGTCCCTTTGGCACTCTCTCTGCTTTTAGGACTATATTCTATTCTTATTCTGGGTGAATTCAGGCACATTCTGGGCCTTTGATATAAACCTATTAATCAGACCTGTCATACTGCATCATCCTTTGGATCAAGGCTAGAAGTATGAGTTTTTCCATTGACTGCACAAAAGGAAATGTTGATCCTTCTTATGACACAGTCCTTTCTTTCCCTTTCTTAACTTTTTGACATAAAAAACTTGTAAGTGATATCTCTTGCTTAGTCCTGTCTTTGAATCAGGTTACTTCTTCCATTGGCTGTACTGGATGACAATGCATAGCAGCCATTTCAGATGAAGCCCTGTCTGTTTCTTGTCTGGCAATGAAGGCTCAGAGTATAAATTTGAAGAGTTTTTGAACTCAGTCTGTCTATCCTCTTTCCCTTTTCTCTTCTCATCAAAGTGAATGAGAAATGCAACAGTTTCTTTTACCACCACACAGCACTGCTGCTTGTTGTAGATGAAGTAGGATAGCCCAGTCCACAGGTAACTATTGCTAACTGGTTTAAAAAACAATCTTGTTATAGACTGGCAATTTTTTTTTTTTTTCAGTCTTGGTACTTTAGATTTGTTTATCCAAACATCAAAGTAATGAAGGGGAAGATAATTTACAACAGCTTATTCTTTTTCTTTCTTTTTCTTTCAAAAAACTTTACAGATGCTGAAACTATTAATTAAATTGTTTTAACCCCATTGTTGTGAAAGACACCCTTGCCTTGCCACCAGATGAAGTGCATTTCTGCATTTTGGAGCAGCAAAGCCAAAGAAAGACTTGTCAAAAGCTTGTGTTATTTTCCTATTTCCAGTCAGTGAGTTGAGTTTTGGGGATCTGAAATAATTATTCTAACTTTACTAGATCTTAACTTCATCCTGAGCAATGGATAAGTGTCAGTCACTGGTAGAATCTCAATAGCATCATTGCTGTATACTTTGGTATGACAGCATGATTAAAGGCAGGGATGACACACAGAAGATGTCTTTTTTTTTTTTTAAATGCACTTTTAACGCACTTTCATTTCTTAAAGCTCGTGGAATTCATCTAAGTATAAGAATGTAAGATTGGTCATTTCTGAGTTGGAAGCAAAGGTTCATCTAGCTGAACCCCAACTGGTTATCTGTGACCATGACCTGAACATCTTAGGGACAGCGTAACAATGAGGGTTGCATGAAGTGAGCACAATATGCTGTCCCAGCCTCTAATGAATTTTGGCTCTGGGCTGAACCAGGTTTGTAACTTTATGTTTAATAACTCTCCATGAATTTCTCTTCCAGGAGCTTCTTCAGCCAACCCCTGTAGTTTTTAGGATTCAAAGCACTGTGCAGGAAAAAAAAAAAAATCGCTGCTCAATTATATTCTGTGTGGAAAATCACGTCTGGTAGTAAAGCTGTGCTGGTAAATTATGCTGTACGCCATTGGAGCACTTCTGTGTATACATAGGGAAATAAACTCCTTCACTGACCATCTCTTGATTTTTAGAGAATTATCACTTCTTCCACATGGATGGATCAATGCCAGTCGTGTCCCTTCCTCTCTCTATTCCAGTTTCAATGCAAGGCCACAGTAAAAAAGGAGGTGGGCGGGTAGATTCATGCTGTGGATGCCTACCTGGACTATCCTGCTTCATGCATGAATTTCTACATTATCCTGTTTGTCTCTCAAGACCCATCATGGATTAGCACATAGGACTCCTCCTTCACAAAGAACAAAGAAGAACAGAAAAACTTCATTTTTGTCAGGTGTTTGTCTCCAAACTTATGTCATGCAACGAGGATCTTTCTTTTGACTTCAGAAAGTCTTGAATAGGCTGTATGTGCCAAATTCTAAAAGGGATTTGAGGTTGACATGTTCAGCATCAGCACACCTTAAAATCAGTCTCCCCAGAATTCACCTTGCAGATTGAGGTGCCTACATTTCCTGCACAGCAACGGTTTATTCTGCTTAACTTCAGAAAACTTGGGAAAAGTTAAGTGCCTTAGGTAGGTACCCACTTAGTGGTAAACCATCTGAGCCAGCTCATTGGAAAAGCTGAG
This sequence comes from Mycteria americana, assembly GCF_035582795.1. Lineage (NCBI taxonomy): Eukaryota > Metazoa > Chordata > Aves > Ciconiiformes > Ciconiidae > Mycteria > Mycteria americana. Next base: position 5,043,356 of record NC_134367.1, on the reverse strand, counting down.
GGAAGTGGTTGGTCTGAAACAGTCTCTGTGCCTTGGTTTTGGGGAATTCAGAGAAACAGATATCCAAGGCAAGAAATTTTCTTTTGGGCAGAAGTCTCTAAACCAAACCTTTGGGCATGGATAGTGAGAGCAGTGTTTTCACACCTGCCAGAAGAGGAGCTGCCAACACTCATCTTTTACATAATGGTCCCGTGGTTTACAGCATTGTCCTGGGAAGATCAGAACTGAAGTTGCAGGGCAGTTTTAGCCTGAGAAAGGTTTAAACCTGCTCTTCCCATACCCCTGCAGCGTGCTTTAACCAGATATATCTAAGCCATGTAGGGTGGAGAGAAGGAACCTCTGCTGTTTCTGTCAAAGACAGGCAATGGGCAACCACTTCCAGAGCCACGAGGAAAGCAGACCTGAAGAAAAGTATATAGTGGTTTATCGGGTAGGAGTCTTAGCCAGGAAAAGGGATTAATGGATTCTGGGCTCTGCTTTTTGAAACTGTTTGATACAGTCAGTATTCTGCACTTGTTTGCTAAATGGCTAAGATAATCCAAGCTCTTCTTTATTAAGCTAGACCCCTCCTGAAGAAAAAGGGGTACTTGCATAAGGTGTTGCGGCTGCTCAGCTAGCTGCTACCTAATGACTAAATACCTGCTACAAGACAACCTGGGAGTTAATGTTTAGCCGGCTAATCATAACATGCACATAAAGTGGTTAAAAAATGGTTCAAATCTACAGTAGATCCACCTTTAGGATTGCTGACATTAGATCAAATCTGTTATGGTCACGATGCAAAGAGATGGGTAGATTTCAGACCTCAGTTAAGGGATGTAGTCTTCGGTGTCTATACTGTCTATAGTGTTTTTAGTGTGAATGGGCACATGACACTAATGTCTATGCTTATGTTCTAGTCAATGGACATCTAGTCAATACAGGCCATGGAGCACAGAAAGCAATTCAGCTTGTCCTTAAGTAAATACTTATCTCAGGTCAGCTGAATCACTGTCCAGTCTTTCCTGACTGCACTGAGTAGATCTCCAAGCTCACTTACTTATTTTATTTTTTTTGGTGAATAACCACCTGATTAATAGCTTCTTCTGGTTGATTGCCCAAGTTAACAAAAGACTGAATCAGCTTCCTGCCTAGAAGACAAAGTATTTGTTAGGATTTCCTCGATCAGCTCAGAGGGAGAAATGCATTTTCCAACAGACCTATGGTGACATATCACCACTAAGAGAATCAAACACATGAAAACTGAAGTCATCAGGTTAGCATTCCACTCGTCAGTAGAATTCGCTCCTCCTCTGGCAGAATGAAGAAGGCTTATGCATTCCTTATAGTAAGTAAAAGGAACGTAAATGGCACATAGACATTGTCAGTAGACTTTTTATGCAGGTATGAATCCCCTCTCTTTGCACTGGTGAGGACAAAGGTGAACAGAAACAATCAAATATCTATATACTTTCAGTCCACACACAAATGCGCACACATATGAGATATAAATTGCTTGTATCTTATTTTTAAATGCAGAACAGACTTTGGACTCCATTTTGAATAATCTGGGTAAAATAAAATATTGATTAATGATTAACTAAATGAGGAACATCTGTTCTTAAAGCATGGAATCTTTGGAAAAAGAATAGGCAATCAAGGAGGTAAAGCTTTCATGGGTAAACATGTATGACAGAGGAAGAAGGTGTATATGCACAGGTGGCAAATTCTAGCATTTCTTAGCTTTGGACTGCTTCACTTCAGTGGCTTTTCTAATGCTCTTTTAATGGTTGTGTTCAAGCATGGACGGGCACTTATGCATGTGCATGTGGAATAGAACAGAATAGGCATAAATCAGTTTCTTTTCCCTTGCAGGTCATAAAAAACTCTGTAAACACACAGTACTGTTGTAAAGGCTCACAGTTTGAGTTCCAGAAATATTGCGGGACATATTTCCAACAACAATTTTCCACAGATATTCAGAGGGATAACTCTAAACTATAGCTGTGGAAAATGTCATGTGCTCATTTCCAAAGTTATTATTAATTTTTTGCGGTTTGTATGTGAGAAAAAGTTTGTGATACGTGGGCATAAAAGCATTACCTTTCCCAGTTCCCCTCTTCCTGAAGTAAACTTACAGTACAATGGATGATAAAAATTTGCATATGGTTTCTTTTTAATTTTAATGCCTCTTGAAGGATTGTTCATGAAGGCTAGACAGCACAGTTGTGAAACAAAAAAAAAAAAAAAAGGAGGAAAAGTCCCTCACTGTGAACTTTTGCTTTTCATTTGGTAAAAAAATATAAATTGAATCTGAAAGAAAAAAGTAGGACAAATATCAGTTTTGGCAGAAATTGAACAAAATCAGAACCCTTAAAAGGTTGAACATGGAAATAATTTATTTCATTACAAAGGGATGATGTGATTATCACAACAGCCTTATTAAAATTAAGTATGGGCTCTATAATGAAGTCATTGACCCAACATCGATGAATAAGTTTAAAATTAACAGGAATGTAATAACATTTCAAGCTCACTTCTATTGTCATATCACCTAGGACATATTCAAAGTTGTGTCTCCCCAGGGTCTGCCATAAGTGAAGACAACAAATGCGGTAATGGAATAGAATAGAACAGAAAATATATTTCAAAGTTAAGTGCAGTAGGCCAGGTTTACAAATTCATCTGCTGTTTTTCATATGATCTTTTACAAGTAGTTGCCAATTTTTAAGGAAATTTTGGTTGAAATCCTTTGGAAAAAAATATACTTACATTCTGTTTGATTAAACTGTAACTAGTTAATTTAAGAGCAATCTAAAAAGAATATTTATTTCAAACTGGTACAGCACTGTTATTATAGAGATTATTACAAGATTCCAGTTCCAAACAATTGATTTTTTTTTTACTTTTAAAATTTTGTAATACAAGGGTAAATTTGACATTAGCTGCTATTATTATTATTATTATTATTATTATTATTATTATTATTATTATTATATGATTTCTAATGACTGGTATCAAAGAATTGTGTAATGAATTAATCTGATGACGAAAATCTAAAGCTGCTTACTTAAACTAACTGAAATTTCACAGAATCACAGAATCACAGAAGGGTTGAGGTTGGAAGGGAGCTCTGGAGGTCATCTGGTCCAACCCCTCTGCTCAAGCAGGGCCACCTAGAGCCAGTTGCCCATGACTGTGTCAGACAGTTTTTTAATGTCTCTAAGGAGGAACATTCTACAATCTCCCTGGGCAAATTTGCTCTGCTTTAAGAAATTTTGCCACTGTAAGCGTACTGTTTAACACAAGGGGGTAAAAAAATAACTAAACAACAGTGACAGCAAAAGTTGTGGATAAAGTATTAAAATAAATAAAATAGAATAAAAAATACTTTAGCTCATACAGCTACTCCTTTGGGGAGAAGGAATTGTTCAAACTATACCAACTGAAGTTTTTCATCGGTAGAGGATGTGTCCTCTCTAATAACTTTTGTCAATAAAGTTATATCACTGTAACTATACTAAAGGTAGACACAGCCCCAATTCAAGTGGGAGAAACGTTCTCAGCTGCAAAGGAATTTCAACACATGAGGACACCCCCCACAAGAAGAAGTTTCTGGAGAGAGGACTGGTGCTCCTTAGTCTCCTCGTTCTGGATTGTACAGAGCAAAGTTGTTTTGACGCAGGCACTGCCACTGTATGGAACTTGAATCTCCAAGTCACAAAACTCAGTATAGTGAAGGTCAGCAACAAACGATCTTGACCAAAATTGATTCTTTTGCATTCATTCTGCAATAATTTTCTGCACAAAGATTCCCACCCCCAAAGCAGTTTTAAGCTACCTTTTCAGTTATTTTGCGTCAGTTTATATGTAGAGTATTTCTTTGAGACAGAGAAGTCACTCCTGCTCAGTCTGAGGAAGGATGAGAGAAGGTTGTTGAAATAGCCAGAATGGCGTGAGAAAGGTAGCCTTGGTGGGATTTATGTGTGTATAAGGATGTGCTTGCAAAAACTTGAATTGCTGTCTCCTTTTGCAATGCTGAGCATCCCAACACATCAGTCAACTTTGGTGCTGCTCTTGCACCACCTGGACTGGGCTGAGAGCAGATGCAGGCTCTACAAACTGGGTGGCAGTGCACCTCTTTGGCAGCGCTGAAGCTTACGGTGTCACAACAAAGCAGAAGGGATGGGTTTCCTTTGGTTATGTCATATGCTCATGGGGATTTAGCAGCAGCAGAGAAATAGGGCTGCTCTATTCTTAGTGCTAGCAGGACAGGTGACACAACTACTAAAATGCTGTCATTTCTGTCACTAGCTGGCACTGCAGGCAACAGACACAACAGAGGCCAAGAATTAAATGGGCAGGGGAAAGGATCTGCCTTTCTGCAAGAGCCGTGCAGCCCTCTTCTTCCACGGGCCACGGCTGGGAGCATGGTGTGAAGGCCACTTGCAGGGCAGCTGCCCCTGGCCCCTGGGTTTACCTATCTGGCTCTTTCAGGAGGCGTCCCCTGTTATTTTTCCCTATCTATATATGAAGCAACAACAGGTATAATCAAAGCATTACAAAATTCTGAAGAAATGCTCCTTAAAAAGAAATGTAGGGACAAACATCAGTAATTTGATGAAAGGACAGGTCTGGATGAGGGGATTGAGTGCACCCTCAGTAAGTTTGCAGATGACACCAAGTTGGGCAGGAGTGTTGATCTGCTTGATGGGAGGAAGGCTCTACAGAGGGACCTGGACGGGCTGGATCGATGGGCCAAGGCCAATTGTATGAGATTCAACAAGGTCAAGTGCTGGGTCCTGCACTTGGGTCACAACAACCCCATGCAATGCTACAGGCTTGGGGAAGAGTGGCTGGAAAGCTGCCCGGTGGAAAAGGACCTGGGGGTGTCGGTCGACAGTCGGCTGAATATGAGCCAGCAATGAGCCTAGGTGGCCAAGAAGGCCAATGGCATCCTGGCTTGTATGAGAAATAGTGTGGCCAGCAGGACTAGGGCAGTGATCGTCCCCCTGTACTCGGCACTGGTGAGGCCTCACCTCAAATACTGTGTTCAGTTTTGGGCCCCTCACTACAAGAAAGACATTGAGGTGCTGGAGTTGCATCCAAAGAAGGGCAACGAAGCTGGGGAAGGGTCTGGAGCACAAGTCTGATGAGGAGCGGCTGAGGGAACTGGGGTTGTTTAGTCTGGAGAAAAGGAGGCTGAGGGGAGACCTCATTGCTCTCTACAACTACCTGAAAGGAGGTTGTAGCAAGTTGGATGTCGGTCTCTTCTCCCAGGTAACAAGTGATAGGACAAGAGGAAATGGCCTCAAGTTGTGCCAGGGGAGGTTTAGATTAGATATTAGGAAAAATTCTTCACTGAAAGGGTTGTCAAGCATTGGAACAGGCTACCCAGGGAAGTGATTGAGTCACCATGCCTGGAGGTATTTAAAAGATGTGTAGATGTGGTGTTTAAGGATATAGTTTAGTGGTGGATTTGGCAGTTCTAGGTTAACAGTTGGACTCGATGATCTGAAAGGTGTTTTCCAACCTAAACGATTCTATGAATCTATGATTCATTAAAAGAAAATTGCAATGTAGGTGTACACTTGAGAGGGTAGGAAGGAAGGAGAAGAAACAGAATGAATGGAGTTATGCACAGTCCCTGAAGTAAAGCTGTGGTCTGGAGTCAAAGCCAAGATGGTTCTCCAACCTCCTCTAGTCAACAGATACAGCTCCAAAGGAAGATTCAAAACAGGATGCTGATGTAGGAGGTTTGAGTCAACTCTAGAAGGGCTTCTTTCTCTTCACTGATTACATAAGGAGCCAAAGAGAACAGTGTTTTGATTTTGACACCTAGGGCCTTCTAACTTACTTCAGACATTTTTGGATTTAGATGTCTAAGCAGATTCAGCTCACGTGAACTTACACTCCATAGTGTAAATCTCTATATTCATGTTCCTTCTCTAGACATCCTTTATAATCAGTGGACAGAAAGAGTAATTTCTGGGGAATGGTTTAGCCAGTTTGACAACCTTACCTTTAGCTGAAATAAAGTGTAAAATCAATTAATCCATATCTATTTCTAAGCAACTTCTGCCTCAGCCCAGTCTGAGTGTCTTAAAATACTGTCATTGAATACTGACCCTAGAAATTCCGCTTATGGGTAAATAAGAAATTGTAGCCCTAGAAAGACTCTGCAGAGTGTTGTCTGTTCTCATGAAATCTTTCAGATCTTCTTCAGGGTAAACTAGGAAAAAAATGAGGAATTAGACAGTGGAGAGAGATAGAAAGGATGTAAGGAGTTTCCAGATTCCCAAATCATATAGTTTTTCCAAGAAATTATTTTCTCCAGCCAGGTTATACCAATCTGTAGCCACAGCCTCAGTCTGTTTATCTTGGATGCAGTATGGCTTTGCTAGAACTGCTCTCCCCTGTTCAGTTTTTCAGCTAATACACAAAATTGTCTGATTAGAGAGCAATTCAGTCAGTGTAACTCCAGAATTGTTCTCTCTTCTTTCTCCTTTTTCTCTTTCTCTCATCTGAGTTTAAAATTTGTATGTGCCATATTTTTATACCAGTGTTTTCATATGGGTGGTTTTTGTTCAGCAGCTTAGATCCAGACTATAGGATGGACATAACAACTGGCAAAACATGGCTGGAATACCCTGTGTAGGAAATCCAACTCATCCTGGTCAATCTGATTCCTGAGAAAAGAAGTCTCAGATGACCTTTGCCAGCTTCTACCTGTTGGAATTGTAGGAAAAGATATCACTGTCTGCTGCCTTGAAAAGAAACTGAGTGACTGTAGTAAACTGATATGCTGTCCTGGAAATTAAGCCACTATTCATTCTCCTGAAATTGAGAAAACCAGAGTTTCCTGGTTCCAGGCAATGGAAAAAACAGCTGGTTTGGCATTGCTTCTGTAATATTGGCAAGCCTGTTCTACAGGCTGTTTGCACCTACCATCAATAAAAGGCTAAGTGAAACTGCAAGCCATCTGCCTCTGGTGTGATTCTGAACCCTGTAGACCATCTCTTCAGTGATGGTAACCATTAGGCATCCCCTTAGTCTTTGGGGGAAATGCTCCATCTGGGTGCAAGGTGCAAGTTTTCTCCAGTCATACTTGTGGATTGCACAGAACAGAAGTTGTAAACACAAACATTTTACTGTCACAGATATTTTAAAACCTTGGAGGGAGGAGACAATCCTGAAAATTCCTCCTTAACCAGTTTCCTTGAATCCTGAAACACATGCCGTTGTGCCTTCTGTCCCCAAGTGACACCTGCATTCATTAAATCGGAAAGTTCTCAATACAAATTTGTCCGTCATTTTCTGTTACAAGTGTCTTCTGGGAAACTGTCAGACTTAAAGCAATTGCTTAGACTCCCGTGGAGGAATCATAATATAAGAAACAAACTCGGTAACAGTGGGTTTCTGTGTTTATTTAAACAAACTCTAGAAACTCTAGTTATCTTTAATGAATGAAAAGGCTACAAAGAACTGGGAATTCACATTTTAATAACAGTTCATTTTCCAGATTTGTCTGGGCTGCGGATATTTTCATACAAGCATGCAGTAATGCCACGATGAGAATTTGACTTCAGAGAAGCCAGGGCACTAACTTATTTTTTTAACAACTAGCCAAAGGAGATCACCAGAGTACAGAGTAGCTACTGCTTGGTTTGTTGTTGCTGTTGTTGCTTTTCCTTCTTGTTTTTGGTTTGTTTTTTTTTTTTAAATGAAATTTATGCAATCATGTCAACATTTTCTACAGACCAAACATCTGAGAGATTTCTTCTTTGAAGACCTGGCACCAGTTGGTGGTGGAAACTTGGATCTTTTTCCCCCCCTCTGTGCCACAAACCTGCAGATGCCAAATCTGGCATTTGCATCCATGACAAGTGTGCTGCCTTGCCAGCTTGTTTCACTGAAATTGGCTCCTGCTGGGAGGATCTGCTCACAAACTTGTTATGCTGGCACCTGACCATTTTTGGGTACTATCTTTAACATGGCACATCTGTTGTAGGCACACATACTCTTTAACTGGCTCAAAGCACCACGTGACGGACTGTCCTATTTTATGGAAGTTATCCAGCCTTGACACACTCTTGGATACACAGCTCAGCAATTCCACAGTCTTGGTTACACTTGACAACCCAGGCTGACATTAGCAATCTTGTCTCACTTCTCCCCCCTTTCACGAGGAGTAATCACAGTTGCCTTCCTCATCCGTATGGCTAAAACACAAGGCTAAGTCATATGGTTGTCGAGTTTGAGACATATTGGGTCTGTTTGACAACTCCTTTTTTCAAGGCTCTCTAAATAGTGCAGAAAATTCCACTGCAATTAATTTTGAAAATGTTAAGTGTTTAACAACTGTGAAAGCTCTGAAAGGAAAGCAAAAATAAATGATTGTCAGCATTCCCTTTATTTAAGGTACTATAATTTCCTTAAAAATAGAAACAAGATCAGTGGCTGTAGAAAGGCTGGGAGATCCTTTAATTTCACACTTGATTGTATCTGATTTGTATTATGGGAATTTGGGAAGCTTGACCAATTTATATTCATTATTCTTTGGCAAGGGGTCTTGATGGCAAGGATTACTGATGTTAAAATTACTACTGCTTCTTCAGCAAGACTCAGAGTATTCAGCTCTAGAGGAGAGAGCAATAAGATGCTCATATATTTCGATCAGATTGAGGCCAAGAGAAAAGATGAGGGAGACTGGGTCCACTAGTGCTGCAGAAACTTCTGACTCTCTGACAGGTGATCAACAAGACAGCTATTTAAACCATCCCCTATGTCTATGCTCCATCCAGATCACAGCTCCATCCAGATCTTGCCATCCAAATATATACCGAAAATTTCAGTGCTTATTAATTATGTAAGCTCTGACAGGACTGAAAAAAAAAATTTGTCAGGAATCTATTCATTTAAGTGAAACACTTCCAATAAAAAAAAAGAACAAAAGAATTAACTTCAGTGATGTTTAAAAACTACATGCTGTTGTTTTAAAAAGGAGAGGCATTGAAGATAGGAGAATACATTTTCTATATATATGAATACAAAGTCTCATAAGGGTTTATACACATACACACATGCTCATACCTGTGCCCACACTTCATTTACTGTGCATCTACACATTTATATGCCAGGTCACATATGCCTATGGGTATAAATGTGAGGTGTTTAGATGGTGATACAACACGATAAATGGAAAGCTGTATTACCGCTCATTTACATATCACCATTCCTTTCTGCTTTGCCCTATATACCTTCCTCTTCTCTGCCTCCATGGATTTATTCCAGTTCTCCAAATCCTTGGTTTACGTCTTACTATTTATTACTTATTATGAAAAAAATCTAGCCTTATAAAAATCTCTTCTCCCTGCTCTATGTGGATTTCCTCCCCTGCTCAAGCCCTTGGAAAGCAAAATTGAGTCCTGAAACAGTCCTAACCATGTCAAAATCTTTACAGTCAATTATCTTTCAGCCCTGCAGGGCAAGAAAGGGGAGAGTCACACTTCTTTTTCCAGAGGTCCTTTGCAGTTGTTTCTAATCCATGAAGGATCCAGTATATTAAATTTAAAAGTTGGGCTATTTTTATGTTTCAGAAAGCTGTCCTTGGCCCATATGTGATAATTCAGGTTTGCTTCTTCTGTGCTCTCTACTCCATAAATAAAAGTAACCATGACACATGTTTCCAGTGCAAGGACATCAAAGGAAATTCATTACAAAATTTAATCCCGATTAATTTAAATGGAAAAAAACATCTTTTTTCTATTTCTTTGTTTACTTTTCCCTAAATATTCATGTGGCATATTCCTAACATCTTGATGTTAGGAGAAATGTGAAAGAAAGTGAAGTACTGGACTATATTGCCCGAGAAATAAGTGGTGGAATGTCCACCACTGGAGGTTTTTGAGAGCAGGGTAGGTAAGCAGCTGTCAAAAGGGCTTAGATATGGTTGATCTTGCATCTTGATCTCCTATTAAGGGGTAAAGCAGAGGACCTCATGCAGTCCTGTTCAGCTCCACCTCCTGCAGATTCCATGTGAGTAAAATGATGGTGGAGATACAAACATTGAATTCAAATTCCTCTGCAATGTCTTGCTTTACCAGAGCTGTCTCTCCTGGATTATCAAATACAGTCTGAAAAAAAATTTGAAGAAAACGTTGTGATGATACGCTCTCTTCCTCCATATGTTTCACAAAAATGCTTGCATATAGTGTGTCTCCATGTCTTAGTAAACTGTGTGCAACAGACATTACTTATACTTACATACTTGTCTTAAAAGAAAATCAGATCAGCTACATTACGTGCAAGAACAAACAGAAATACTCTGAAACAATTGTTCAGCTGAAGTCATATAATTTTATGGGAAACATACTGAAATCAGAAGTAGTTCAGATTTAGTGAATTCTGAAGTGACTTCTTACTTTGCAAGATGTTATTGACCTGGTTGTTTTCTGTTCATAGTTTTCCGATCAACAGGCCTGTTTTCATCCTACCCAACCTGAAGTACCCAACATTCAAGATCTCTGTGGCAACAGAGGCTGCTTCTATGGTCAATACAGAGAAGGAGATAAGTGTATTTATGGGATGACTTAGACCTTAGGTAGGTTGGCTGATTCCCCTGAGATACCTTGCTCTTTCTTTCTTCCTTGACTAGATAATAGCCTTACAGTAGTTCAGGTACTTTAAGTAATACAGGATAAATCTGGGCCTCGATTCCTATAGGAGGAGTGAGAATCAGATCTACAGGGGACTGTCTTGATGACACTGTGAAAAGTAATTCTACCTCTGTGTCCATCTACACTTCAGGCGGGGAGGACCTTGGAAGATGGACTTTGCAAGAAAGACTGCCTCCAGCTGTGTGACTGTCCAGCTGTGATTGTAATATAGAAGGAAAAGGGATATTGACAGCCTTGTCTGAGGAAACAAGGCCTCAGAGCGTGTCTTTCCTTAATGCTCTTTATCATGGCATTCTCCACGTTTCATAGTCAGATGGCAGACTCTCCCAAACCTCACATGAAATACTTTCGTGCACAAGCTGTGACACAGCATGGAAAGATCAAAGGCTGCTGTCTGACTGCTCATCGCTGCTACTGTTGAAAAAAAATTTCCAGGTGCAGAAAACATCTTTAACCCTTTCTTCAGCCTGTTTGTTAAATAGGAAAGATTTCTCTGTTCTTACGTTGCTTTAATCCAGAGATTCAGTAGGTTGTGTGTGAGAAAGGTTTAGGGGAAGGCAGTTGGTAGTTAATATATTTCTTTTGCTCTAAAAGAAAAATGCTATGGGAAGCAGTAAGAAACAAGAGAGTAAAAGAATATCAGGCCAACCAACATCAAACTTCTCAAATCCAAACAAGAATTATAGGTCTACTTCCATACTATATCTGTTTCTCTGTGTGTGCTTACCTTCTGATCTCTTTTTTATCTGTACATATTACTAGCACAAAAATTCCCCAGCGCAGCATCACTACCCTGTTCTGCTAAGAAACACAGTGGACCAACATTCCTAGAAATCATAGAAAATTGTGCTAGAAAAGTCTTTGAAAGATCAACTGTACCATCCTCCAATATAAGACAAGATCAGTGGCACTTAAATTGTCCACAGTTTTCCTACTGAACATAGTCGATGTTGTCGCCCACATTAATGTCCACATCAGGAATCCCAAAGGCTCTGGTGGCCTCCAGTTCTTTTGCATGACTCAGAAGCTACTTATTTTGCCTTGAATGGGATACGTTAACAGCAAAGTCTTTGTTTTGAAAAATTTGGAACCACTTTATCTCTGAGTGGAATCAGAACCAGAGAGCTATCACTTTGTGATGCAGAGACATCTTGTTCTGATGTTTTAGTCACTTTGACTTGATACCCCACCTGGAGTACTGCATCCAGTTCTGGGGTCCCCAGTACAAGAAGAACATGGACCTGTTGGAGCAGGTCCAGAGGAGGGTCACAAAAACTGTCATAGAGCTGCAACATCTCTGCTATGAAGAAAGGCTGAGAGGTTGTTCAGCCTTGAGAATAGAAGGCTCCAGTGAGACCTTATCGTGGCCTTTCAATATTGTGTCCTTAAAGGAGGCTTATAAGAAAGATTAAGAAAGACTTTATCAGTGCCTGGAGTAGCAGGACAAAGAGCAACAGTTTTAAACAGAAAGCAGGTAGATTTAGATTGGATATAAGGAAGAAATTTGTTACAGAGGGTGGTGAGACACTGGAACAGGTTGCCTGGAAAAGTGGTAGATGCCCCATCTTTGGAAGTGTTCAAAGTAAGGTTGGATGGGGCTTTGGGCAACCTGATCTAGTGAAACACGTTGCTGCCCATGGCAGGGGGGTTGGACTAGCTGATCTTTAAAGGTCCCTTCCAACCCAAACCATTCTATGATTCTATGTTCTATGATACTTTATTCTAAAATGATCCAATTAAATAATCCAATCCAAAAAATTTGTAACACTAGATTGCATAATCCAGTCTGAATAGTCTGTAGTACTAGAATTGCATTGGGAGCAGCAAAAAATCTTGCAGGACTTAAGAGAAAGACCTTCAGAAAATTTTGAGTCTGGCATGCTGGACTTCACAAGAAGGAAGACTGAGGGCCTCTTGGAGATAATGTGCCTCAGTGACAGTGTGAGACTGTGAAGTTCAGGATAGAGAATTAGTGTGACACGAGAAACCTACATTTCCTTTCCGTCTTTACAGCTATCTTCCTGTATGACCCTGTAACAACTAATTTACCCTTTCTACCTGTATTTCTTTTCCCACCACTTGCTTTGCACCCCTGTTTACATAATACACCCTTTTGGAGAGTTCAAATCCTCCACAGATTTACCCTCTGCCTAGAACAAGTTATGTTCTCATCTGAGGCATATAGATGTTGATATCCAGGCGTGGATTTATTATGAGGAATGAAGAGGGTTTTTAAAAGCCTTGCCTTGCTATCTTTTCTGCATACCATAGTGTTGAGTGCATGTGTCAAAGAAGCATGTTGGGGGAGGAATGTGGTGGAACTGGAGAGAAGCAGTAGCATTGCAAAACATCTGTTGGCCAATTTCAGCCAAAATTTGACAGATGAGGTACAGATTGCAAGGATGTTACAGCCTTTGAGTTTTATAAAACTAAGTGGCCAGATAGAGGAAAGACATATCACTAGTACCCCCTCTATAGAGTAGGCTTGGTGTTGTCTCAGTCATTAACAGTACCAGATAATCAACGGACAAAAGAGAAGCTCTGAATTTTCCAACCATTCACAAGCCTGAATTAGAGCTTGCACTTTGCTGGACATGAGAAGAACCAATTAGAAACACAAACCCATTGCTAGCTTGGCTGCACTTGTCCCACTGCATACAGAATAACTGATTTTGTTGCATTTTTCTCATGCTTCCTTGATTTCTTCTACTTCCTTTTCAGAACATTTCAGTAGAATTTTTAGTTTTCATTTGTCTTACAGAAGTAACCGGACCAAAGAGCTAACAGTTGAAATGGACAGAGAAATTAATACTGTTAGTTTACCATTGCAGGAACAAATGAACAAAAGGTGAAATTATTTGCCCAGTGTCACATAGGAAAGCAGCAGCAGAGGTCAGTAAAAATAAATATTTCTGAGCTCAAATCCAAAGTAAGGTAGATGAAGTCATCCTTTCTTTCAACTGATAGAGCAGTAGAAAGCAATTACATTGGACAATAGGTCAGACCTAGAATTTGGGACACACAAATAGTTCCAAATTCAGGAAAGAAAGGACAAAATCAGCTCCTTGATAATAAGCACAAGGAAAACAGGTCTTGGGCTGGTGTCTTGAAACAGAAACCTGGTACTCTTGAATTCCAGAGCCCTACCCAATTATAACTGTGATATACCTGTGTCTAAAGGACAGTAGCCCCCCTTTCTAGCTGTTTAAATAGATTTGCCTCTTTATCCTGTATTTGTGGATCTGGTTCTGCACTCACAAAAAAGACTGCAAGAGTCAGCTGGTGGGAATTTTTCATTTGTGCTAAAACAGCACTTTTCTTTCTCTTTAACACTAATAACTCAGACCCTGTGTCTCTCATTTCATAACCCAAAGGTATGGAAGCCCTACTTGCATTATGCTCTGTCAGCTGTGTCACAAAAATACTGATTTAAAGCTCTATTTTTCCCTCTTCTGCATGTTTCCAATACAGGTGCCCTCCCATGTTTAAATTTTCCTCTTCTCAAGAAAATGCGTGCTCCTTCAAGAGCAGATAGGCTCAAGAAAAAAAAAAAGACCAAAAAAAGAACCGTTCAGGCCTCCTCTCTTTAACAAATGATTGTGATAATAAAGACGAAATGCTGAAGCTCTCAGTTTACAGCTGTTCTGTGAAATCCTAATTTGGGAAAGCAGTATTTGCTTTTTCTCTTCTTGCAAAAGAGGTCATTGCTCCATCCCTCACACCTGCAGGACGACAGAAAAGGGATTAAGAGGAGGGGTCTCATCAGAGTTGTCAGGATGAAAATGCAGTAACAGTTGATTTTGCAAGTCCACCATTGTCCCATCTAGCTGCATTCTCCATGTACTCATCGGGCAAAGGGTTTTATATTGGAGGTGTCTAGTTCCTCAGGGGTCTACCACTGAAAAATGCTAGAGAAGACAGCATTTTGGAAATGCAATGTAGGCAGCAAGACAAATCTTAGTTGATCCAGTTTATGATTTATTTCTTGGGCCAGGGATATAAGCTCAGGGAAAAAAAAAAAAGAATTATTTGGTTCACTACGTGCTAATTGTTATCTAAAAGGTAGAGGACAAATTATACCTTTCGTATATAACAGTAATGCTTTGCCAGTCATATACCTCCCCAATATGTAGGGTTTCTGTTCCTAAATGTGCTTTTCCTTTGCCCTGATGGATATCCTCTTAGAAATGGGATTAAGGGCAAGGACATTCAGTCATTACTTTGTTTCTTGAACCCTCTGGCAACCCTACACAAAAAGAAATATCTTGCTTGACATTTGGAGAGAGAATCATTCCCATCAGCTACCAATTTGATCATCATCCCTTCCATGTACACCAATATGTGTCATCTGTCTCAAGATCACGTGAATAACTCCTTTCTCTTCACAACTACATATCTTCCCTTGAGTAATAATCATAGCTATTTAATATTTATAAACAATATCAGAAAAACACTTTAATAACATATATTTTAGTATCTGGAAACAACAAAAAGGAGCCTGTATCACATATGTCGCTAGCTGTTTGGCTGGCTGTAAAAGGTGCTGGTGGCTGATAGCCATAGCTTGAGAACTAATGCGGAGATAAACAAAGTCAGTGCTGATTGCCTCTGGGCTTTCTAAGCAAGGAGCATCTGTGAATCATGGTGGAGAACAAGAGAGTACAGGAAACAGACATGGAGAATTTCCTAAGAAAGCAAAGAAGGCAATGCTATTAAAACTACCCATGAATGTCAGATTGTAGAACGTGCCTGCTGAAAAACAGTAGATGCACCATCTCTGAAAACCTTTTCACTACCTTGGTCAAAACTATTGAGGGTGTATGACAAGAGCCACTCTTTCACTGACCTATGGGTATGAAGAAGTTGCCCTACCCCAGAAGTGTCTTCTATCTCTGTGTGCAAACATCTTGGACTAGAGCAGCTGATACCTTAAATATTTCTGTTTTCTTACCAAGATATTTAATTCTCGGAGTAACATTTGCCATGAACAGAAATCCTTTGTGCATTTCACTGACTTTACTCAGATTAACCCTATCTACCACTCGCCCCCTGAAGTCAATATAATATGACATCTTCTGAAAATATATAGTAATTATAGAGTCTTTGATTTGACACTTTTGAGGAAAAAAATGTAAATAAAAATAGTTTCTCTTACTACCATAGGTGCCTTTGAAACATAAATTAGAATTTCTTGTCCTAATTTGCCGTTGACAAGTCTTAGAGGCAGAGTTAAGACAAAATTCTTGAGCCAGCAAACTTGCTTCTACAAGTACAAAGGAATTTAAAAAGTGGCCTCGGGAAGAAATGGATGTAGCTGTCAGTCACATGAAAGAATTTAGAAACAGAATGCAATGCTTTGTCAAATGGTGGGATTCAAATGTAACGGCATGTCGTTGACCCTGGTGCTCAGCAACACATATTTCAAATCCCTGAAGATTAATAGGGAAGATGGTTACAGCTCTCACAACAGCTGCTGGAAAGTGTTCCTATCTCACGTTTTAATTACATGTATTTATACAGTAAAAAAGTCCTAAATGCAATATAGCCTGTAGTATGCAACAATTTTGAACATTTATGAGATTCAGGCAATTAAGAGTCTAAACTTTCAAATGTTTCCAGATGGCACACTGATTAACAATTGTGTGAATTTAATATTTGTTTAAATGCGCTGCTCTGTAAAATATTTCTTAATAGTATATGAATGCATTGCAATGAATCTAGGCACAACTTTTCTTCAAGCACAACTTGCCTCATTGCCTGAAGAAGTGGAAATCTCATTAGCTGATTATATAGACCAAAAGCAGTAGCAGAGCAGTGGTAAGACATGAAAAAGACGAAAAAGAAGCCAGGCTATTTCTTAACTAGTGAATGTTTCTCCTTTCTCTTTAGATGCAGGTCCCATGGTATTCATGCAAGCCACTTACAGCATCAGTCTCACGGTTCTTGCAAGTGAACCTACTAGTAAGGACATTTCCTTGGGGCTAACAGCATTATGAATGTTGACATCAGTTGCATACAGTAAATTGAAAGTGAGGATCTACAGTACGGTTTTGTTCTTTGAGAAAGCACCTAACCTTTAGTGCTTTCCACGGTGTTAAAACACTTAAATTCATTAAATAATCTGTCTACAGATTCTTTTGACATTTCCAAGCCTCCTCCATTTGTACTATTTTTTATGTTGAAAATTTGAATCAATGTAATCCCCCACCCTCCACCTAAATATTTGTTCTTTAAGTGAAATTTATTCTAGCAGAGAGACACCTATTGATGATGACGGCAATCACCAGCTATGCTTCTAGAGCTTTTCAGAGATTTTTTGAGGAGTTTATGGTCTAGTTAGTTCATATACTTGAATCTGATCCTAGGGTTTGAAAGAAAAGGAACGGCCTGAAAATGCAATATCAGAAGCCTTGTCAATCTTCTACTCTAAAACCTAAAAATGGAAAAAACCTGGATCTATCTATAATCTTTAAAAATCTGGCTTCTGCCACATTCAGGAGAAACTTCCCTCATTTTGTGCAATACTTGTAATACATGCGAGTCACAGAAAACAAGATTTATCTCACTTGCCATCTGAGATCTGTAAGCTAATCATCTGGGTCCAGAACTGGGTGAAGCAGTAACTTCCTTTGCTTGTAAATGGAGAAAAATACGTGCCTCCAAAGCCAGATTCTTTTCCCATCTTTTAGACCCTAGGAGGAGATGAACTGCTCTCTGAAAATGCCTCTTGCTCTCCACTGTTTGTAAAAGGAGCCTGATCTGACTACTTCAGGTGTAGGTATCTAACTTCTAGATGCTTAAAGTAGGTGACATGAATCATAATAATAATAGACATAGTTTACTCTGAATTTCAAAATAAAGGTTATAAATTTCAAAACTAACTCTTTCTTTTTGTGTGTTGGGGTCAGCAGTGATTAGAAAAAAACAATAGAAACATCCACATTTTGGCAGAAGTGATCCAGCTCTCATGCCTGACTTGCAGTCTCAATAAAGCCATTTCAATATAGCTTCTTTCTGAGGTACAATTTGAACTATTAGCTATGCCTGTTCCCTTTCTTTTTCTCTATTCCTTTTTCCCTTGGGTTACTTATGCAGGCTGCAAAGCTGGCAACATTCACGTTGGAGCAGTTTTTGAAATTCCACATAATCTTCTGGTTTTGAAATTAAGCAAAAGGAGAATATTCATCCCTAAACCTGTAAGGAAACAGAATGAAACCTTAAAAATTAAAATAGCAAACTGAAATTTTGTGAAATGATTTTAATAGATCCAGGAGAAACAACGGAAACCTGCTCCTAGGTGCTGGTTCCTGAACACCTATAAAGGAGATTTATGAAGTAAATTGTGTGGTGTGTTGGGTGTGATTTTAAGGACTGTGTTCCTCACTCAGAAGCAAGAACAGACAATCTCATCATTTGCTTCCATGTGGGAAAAATACACAATAGGAAAAAGTATGAGAAGCAGCCAAAGGAAGATAAACTATGAATGATGACTAAAAGAAAGAGTACTGTGTTTTCTTTTTGTTTAACAGTGGCTTAATGAAACAGGATGGACTTGAGAAAAGCTAATTGGTTTAGAACACAGAGCCTGGACATTGTACTTGGCTTTGCAATTTACCTGACACGTTGGATAAGTCACTTGGCTATCCTGTTTTCTTTTCAACTGTCTTGACTGCTTGGGTTGCAAACACAATTGATGGAGACAAGAGATTTTCTCTTTCTGTTTCTTTGACCACAGTCTTGCACAAGGGTGCAACTGGTAAAAATGCCTGACATACCTGTGATGCCATTTGGTAGGCTTTGTTTGGTGGCAGAAGTGAACTCTTAAAGACCAATTTACTTACTTCTTGACTGGGATTGCATTGACTTAAGCAAAAGTTAAAAAAAAAAAAAAGAGGAAAAGGTTAACTCCACTGGTCATTGAATCATTGTGTTAAGGTAGTATTAAAAGAGTGAGGAATTTTACCTGCTCTATTATTCTGCCATAAACTGTGCATCTGCTTCTCCCTTCTATTTCTATTTTTTAAAATGTCAGTGGATACTGATTTTGTTTCTCTCATTGTTATGACAGAAGTGAGGTTTTTTTCAGCAGCACTCATGAAGACAAAATTTTAAAGCCAGTGTTAACTTGTCCAGAGTAGTTAGTAAAGGTGGAAGAAGAGAATGAAAAAGATGCTCTCCTCACCCCCAGAAGCAGACGCAACTGGTCTGAGTTACTTGACAGAGGGGAAACCTGTTCCAAGTACAACCTCCCATATAACCATCAAGGCTTCATGGAGTCCTGTTAAAATTCCTTGATTTTTACAAACTCAGTTTAAGGATAGCACTACTGAAAGAAAGAACAGCAATTATATCTATTGCTATACAGCTAGACAGTACAGTTAATCTCAGGAAAAAAAACCTACATAAAGTTATTTCCAGGAAGAAACAACACTTTTTTAATGTAGCAATGTAATTAGCATAGGCTTCCATATCTGAATTCTAATGAACCCATTCCTATTTTTTAGCGTTTTATCACCATTCCCTTTTCCAGATCCTTCATGTGATATATTAGTCTGTTTGGATTTGATAGGCAATAAAAACAGACCAGTCGGTCTGTTAGTTCTATAACCCTCTTGCATTTAAGAAAAAATATAAATAGCATAAAGACAGAGGGAGAAATCAATGTGTCAATTATTTATATAGAAAAAAGTCTACCTAGTAAAATGAAATTGCTTAGTTCCTAAAGGGCAGAGATGAACTTTTTTGGTTGCTTATGTAGAAATGTTATAAATATTTAAATGTAAATAATAAAATCTTTACATGCATAAATAAACATGAGATTGATATTACACACTCTACACCAGCAAAATATGACAACTGCTGCTTCTTGAGGAAAATGGATATTTCCTGTGACTGAATTGAGAATAAACTCAAAGCTAATAAGATATCTCACATACACTTTGAATCCACACTGCTTTGTAGAAAAAATTTCCCTTGGTTGATCTTTTTGGAAAAGGTCTGAAGACCTCTCTGGAACAAATATTTAGGATGAAACAAACACAGGTTCTAATTTCTTTAAACACAGGATACTTGGCTCAGCATGAGGGTAGCTGAAGGAATTTTAAGAGTTAGTGACATAAACGTTATCAGCTATTTTGTCCATTATTATGGTCCTTATGGCTCCAAGAATGAAGGGGATAACAGGGCTGAAGGTTGGGTCAGTAGCCTGAGAGGTGGACCTTGTATGAAGAGTGAAGTGGTGGTCCCCTGGCTTTCTCTTTGCCTCCCACCTTAGCACTCAGGCCAGAGGAGCCTCCCCTGACCCATGTCTCATGCTGTGGCAGAGGTGATGGTCACACTCCCTTGCTGTGCCACATGATGCAACTCACTGCTGCCTTCTCCTTTAAGTCATCATGAATCAGTTTGTGGTCACCTAGTTGTACGAGGTACACTTCAGCAGAAGGAGTCAGGTCCAAGCTCATTAGCATTATTTTACCAGGAGGTTTGTTTTTGAACTGTTGGTTATGTGCATATGGTTAAATAAAACAAGTCATGGATCAGTTAGAGGTCAGTCCCATCCTGTAGGTAAAGGGAACAGCCTGGCTTGTAGACGCATGCCCAAATTCTCTTTCCCTCCAGACAGTATGGCAGTGTCCAAATTGCCTGTTGGGAGCAGTCTGTAGCATGTACAAATCCCCTGGGCCATGCCCAGGCATAGTCTAGGAAAGTGCTAGACAGTGCAAGCCAAAACTGTACAGGAAGCATGTGAACAATTACATGTTCTGGATAATTGGGGGATGGAGGTTGAGAACATGCTCTGGCTTTGATTTGTTTGTTGGCTGTAGACATAGCCTTTGTTCCCAGTAGAGAGTTATGAGGTCTTGAAGAACTCCATGTTTACGAAAAGACTCTGGAGACAGGCTCTAAGACTACAGGAAATTCTATGATTAGCCTCTTTTCCCACAGATACATTTATTTAAGTCATTTCCCTTTGCTAACATGAACTCATTTTGTGGTATATAACTTTTCTAGGCCCTTAATCCATACAGCCGTCTGTATAGCTTTGCCAACTGTATGGATGGCTGTAAATACACAGAATATAAAGATACTCCAGGAATGCTAAATAAGGAAGTTCAGGTTTACCATTTAACATTAAAAATAACAGCAGCAACGAAACAAAATAAAGGTCTTGAAGAGGTCTTGAAATCACAGCTATATCTTTGGCGTTATTTGAATAGCAAAGTTCAAAGGTGAGACCACCTGCCCAAGTGAGAGATGGAAAATGTTCAGGACTGTTGAGCACTCCACGGATTTTCACAGTGGCTCGGCAAAGAGCTATTTAGCACAGGTGTTTAATTACGACACATCAGGGAAGCTCATGGCATCCTACACTCCTTAGACTCATGCTTCCACCTGTGCGGTGGACTTATGTCAGCAAACAGGGCTGAAAAAGCAGGTACACTGCAACACTTGCAGATTCCCAAACTGCTCTAGGGCTTTTCCGACTTAGCGTGAGCAAACAAGCTCATTGTTAAAAAAGCCACAGGTATACACTGCATGAGCACAGGCATAATGCTAGATTAGGAAATTCTCTGAAGTTATATTGTTTGGAATTGGAGGGTGGCTCATGAGCAGTTTGGATCACGACACCATGCTGAGAGTTTCTGTCCAGAAGCCTAAGGAATGAGAATAAACTTAAAGAATCAAGAGAAAGCTGTCTGGAAAATTTCCAGTGCAAACATTTTTTCCTTCTGAAAATGCTGAGTTGTTAAGCATAGAATGTGTGGTGGAAACATTCTGATTTCAACTCATTCTAGTCTGCCCAAAACATACAAGAAAAGAATGGAGTGTCCTGGTAAACTCAAAATACCCCGTTTCAACCTTTTCTGAGATGAGATACTCTGAATTTCTATTTTTAAAAACTTGTAATTAAATAACAGCTTATTCTAAGTTCAACATTAGCCCTTCAGGATTACTAAAATAAAACGTTTTGGTCCTTATGAGTCCATCTCCCTGTGCTAAAAATTGTTCCCTTTTCGTTTATTTATTTTTAAATCACATTCAAACAAAATTTAAAACTTATTTCCTTCCTAGATCTGACCACTCATCTGAATGGGTGCAAGATTTCTAGTAGGAGAAATCAGTGTACCTGATTAAGTGTATTATGTAGCATAGGAATCTGGTTACTTGTAGGTTCCAATTTCAGTTTAAAAATAGAAACATTATCTTCAGATCCATACACAGAAAGCAAATATTCAGGTTGGATTGGTTTCAAGGTTCCTTATACAGTTATGAAAATCTTAGTCATAATACAGAATCTATTGGGTTGGTTCCTCCAACAGAAGAAGTAGTAGTAGTAGTAGTAGTAGTAGTAGTAATAATAATAATAAATTTTAAATAATTCATAACTGTGCTTTTTCAGAATAAGTTGACCAGCACAGTATCAATATGATGTCAGCAAACAGTCCTTGGGTTTTGATCTCTGGAATAGGAACCATTTAGGGACATGGTTTAGTGGTGGACTTGGCAGTGCTAGGTTAATGGTTGGACTCGATGATCTTAAAGATCTTTTCCAACCTAAACGATTCTATGATTCTATGATTCTATGATTCATCTCACCTAACTTCCAAACATGAAGAAGGTGATTCTAAATCAGTCATCTAGGCTCTTTTGACAGGTAATGGACAAAGACTGGATCCTTCAGAAGGTGATTCACCTCTGTTGGGTGCCTATTTTGGGACAAGGTGAATGGACTATGAATGGTTTATAGAGAGAGTATCAATGACTTTGTTAGACTAGGTGCTTAATTTTAACAGATGCATTGGGTTTATGTGGCAAGGTTTTGGTCGTGGGGTGGGAGTGGGGGGGCTGCAAGAGTGTCCTCTGTGAGAAGACACCAGGAACTACCCTCATGTCAGACAGTGGCAGTTTCAGCCAGCTCCAAAATGAACCTGCTGCCATCCAAAGCTGAGCCCATCAGTGATGCTGGTGGCGCCTCTGTGATAACGTATTTAAGAAAGGGTAAAAAAATGTTGTGCAACAGCTGTGAGAGAGGAGTGAGAAAAATGTGGGAGAAACAGCCCTGCAAACAACAAGGTCTGTGAAGGAGGAGGAGGAGGTGCTCCAGGTGCCAGAGCAGAGATTTCCCTGCAGCCCATGGAGAAGGCTGTGGTGATGCAGGTTGTCCCCCTGCAGCCCATGGACGACCACGGCAGAGCAGATATCCACACTGTAGTCTGTGGAGGACTCCATGTAGCAGCAGGTGGATATGCTCTGAAGAAAGCAGCAGCCCATGGAGAGGAGCCCACTCAGGAGCAGGTTTTCTGGCAGGACCTGCAGACTGTGGGGGAGCCAAACTGGAGCAGTCTGTTCCTGAAGGACTATATCCCATGGAAAAAGACCCATGATAGAGCAGTTCTTGAACTGCAGCCCATGAGAAGTACCCATGTTGGAGAAGTTTGTGAAGGACTGTCTCCCATGGGAGAGACCCCATGCTGGAGCAGGGGAACAGCATGAGGAGGAAGGAGTTGCAGAGACAAAGTGTTATGAACTGATCGCAGCCAGCATTCCCCATCTCCTCTGCACTGCTCAGGGGAGAGAAGGCAGAAGAGTCAGGCGTGAAGATGAGCCGACGTGGGGAAGTGGGGGAAAGGTGTTTTTAGTTTGGTTTTTATTTCTCCCTGTCCTACTCTGTTATTAATTGACAATAATAAATTAATCTTCCCCAAGTTGAGTCTGTTTTACCCATTACAGTAACTAGTGAGTGATCTCCCTGTCCTTATCTTGACCTACAAGCTTTTTCATTGTATTTTCTTCTCCTGTCCTGCTGAGGAGGGGGAGTGATAGAGCAGCGTGTTGGGTACCTGGTGGCTAGCCAAGGTTCACCCACCACAGTGGACTAAAGCTGGGTTAAGTTAGTCCCAGTAATGTCTCTGGGAGGGTTTCATCTCACTTAACTTCAGATGCTTAACCAGTCTAACAATGCATAGCTGAGCTAGTGACCTCAGTTTCTGTTATAGGGGGTGGGGAGGAGTAGGCTCTTTCAAGGCAGAATTCATTGGGCTAATATGAATTTCTTCTAAATATTTCCATTTTCCCTATTCATCATAAAGTAAGGTTGGACAGCCAGCTCCAATATGAATGTTTTTTCTGAAGATTTCTGAAGTTAGACAAAAACTGACCTCGCCAACAGTATTTTATACCCTGATTATAAAATCTCAAGGAATAGCATTTTCTTTCCCTTACAGGTGGGTCCTGACAATCAGATCTTTTATATAACTGAGGTATTTGGATATTAAGTTTCTGTATTCCACAGGAAAAGAAATAATGAAGACACGCAGTATCTCCCCATTACTTCAACCGTCACTGAGGTTATGAAACAGTGCTGTTTCGCAATATTTTCAGGTTTGTTCTTATAGGAATGCAGATCTCCAGGCTAGGTCTTGAGACAGCTACTTAGCCCAATACCTAACTAGTGCTCAACCATTTTCTTTGGCATGAAGGATGTAAACTGTGGGCTGGTGTACATTCCAGAAAGGTGAACTTCTTCTCTTGAAACCTAGCTCTTCTTAGGCAGACACAGTACAGTCTGGCACATCACTGTCTATCAGGAATTTATCTTCCATTTAAATACACTTGGTCCCCCCTTTTTGTTTTGTAGAAAGGCTATTTATCAAACAGCCATTTGATCACTTTCCTGAAAGAGATGATGGGATTAGCTGAGATCAAATAAAAGTGATGTCCTAGCTTTTCCTGTTGGCTGGATTCACACCACAGAGACTTCCATGGAAGAGTAGGGAATCTTGGAATTCCATCCAAGTTGTAGAAAGTGTGATACTTTACACTTTAAAGGCGTTCCAAAGTTATGATAATAATTTAAGCTTTAAGACAACTGGAACTTAGTTTGTAAGAACTTGGAATTTTGCAATATGAATCATAGAATCACAGAATGCTTTGAGTTGGAAAGGACATTTGAAGATCATCTAGTCCAACCCCCTTGCTATGGGCAAGGACATCTTTCACTAGATCAGGTTGCTCAAAGCCCCATCCAACCTGACCTTGAACACTTCCAATGATGGGGCATCCACCACTTCTCTGGGCAACTTGTTCCAGTGTCTCACCACCCTTACCATACAAAATTTCTTCCTTATGTCGACTCTAAATCTACACTTGATTTTAGCAGTGTGTCTTTAATTGAGAATGGAATGTTGTTTCAACACAACATAAGGGGTATTTAGAACCTTAATGCAAGTATGAATCATTAAACTAATCTCTCACTGGAACTGCTAAATAAGAATCTCAGAAATTTGGAAGTTGGCTTTTGTTTTAACTCAGTCTTCCCAAGTCCAAATCTCATGTCTTGAAGATAACAGTCACAGAAGTCACAGCTGACTGTGATTTTAGTATAAATACTGAACATGAAATGGTTTACCTGCATTGCTCCTTTCCTGACAACACCCAGAAATCTGTTCCGATTCCTGCTAGAACTACGAGTTTTTCTATTGACTTCTATATACTGGTAATAAACAAGGGGTTTCTAAATGCAAGGGAACATATGTTTCTCAGCTCAAAGACCTCATTATTTAGTTACCATAAAGGCAGCCCATTGATTCCAACCTTTTGACAAGGATTTTTCTTTCTATTCACTTTTAAGCTGTTTTATCTAGAGCACATATTCTTGTGTTGTTTTGCTACAGCCTTTGAAAGCAGTTCCTTGATTTCAGCTGTTTTCTTGCCTGGTGTAGCACAGTCACTACAGTAATATTGGAAATCAGTATGAGATTCAGCTTCTTTGTTACTCAACAGAGTAAGGCAGGCATCTTTAAAGAGTAGCTCATCCCAATAACTCTCTGTAGAGGGAACCTTGACAACTGCCTTAGACCAGATGCTAACTAACAGAAAACTGAAAATAAGCGTAATGAAACCCAGTGACAATATCTAATTCAATTCAGGTCAAATTTTACTGCTTATTACTGCTACATATTGAAAAAAATTGTCATATGTTTACTCTTGAGAAGGAGTACAGTTTGGTCTTCAGGGTATTCCGATGTTCAGTATCAATAACACAACTGTGTAACTGTTTAGGCAGTGGCTTATAAGGACACATTTAGTATTTAGTAATTTAAAAAAAGAAAGCAGTATTTCTTTTTTTATTGGAGAACCCCACTGTTAAACATCTCTCCAGCTAATGTTTAATAACTACCTTGCTTTATCTTGTACCAATCTTGACAATAATTAACCTGAAACAACTGCAGTTGTTTGAATATAGGAACATGTTTACTTTGACAATTTTAATTTGCTTGTTAAATAAAGGGTAAACAGTTAAAATCATGACACTCTTAAGTGAAGAAATGAAGAAATGATATGTTTTTCCTTCTTTGGAGCCTACGGGCATCTTCCCTGACGTGGAGTCAGCACTAGCGGGCGAGGTTACAACATGCTGGGTTTGGCCAAGATGCAAACTGATCTCCCACAAAGATTTAGAGCAGCTCTGAAGTAGCAACTAGCATAAATTACATGGATGTGTTTCATTTGACTCTTTGCAAATCAGAGGCTCCAAGAAGTGCTAGAGTTTTCTGAAGGGGTATCATACAAGAGAGTCGCTGGCCATGGCTGTGGTTAGGGTCCAGCCTTCTTAGGAGAGAAATCTGGGTTATGTGGAGTGCCAGCACAGGCATGAAGGATAGGAAGAAGGAGATAAACCACACAACATTAGGATTTCAGCCTTGATATGTGTATTAGAAGCATAAGGGTCTTCTTCAACTGCTAATTTCCTGGAAAAGAGCAGATACCTACACTGGCTGGGCATGACATTGACAGCTACAACTGGTGGCCTGCACAGCCACCACAGATCAGCACAGCCACCACAGATCATCAAACTAAGCCTGAGTGCCACATTTCTTTATCATATATTTTTCTCTGCTAATAAAAAGCTCATGTCTTAAAACATTTTAAAAAGAAAACTTAATGTATCATTGTTGAGATCTTAATTCTTTCCCAAATCTACAGCATGCTCCAGTTAGACTTAGAGCAGTTTTACTTAATGAAGACTTGAATTAAGAGCTGGAAAATAACATATTGTGCTGTATGTAAAATGAGAAAAATCATGCATAATATTTCCCCTCATTTGTACGTATTACATTTGTGATTGTCAAAACCAGGATTAACTATCCCTCTTGGGTTGTGCATTCCAAAATGCTTAATCTATTCTCCCCTTGATACAACAGAGTAACTCCCATTCATACACAAGCATACTGAAAAAAAAAATCTACCCTTGTTTCCCATCTCTCATTAATTTCCTACTACTTTCCATTAGCACCCAAAATCAATGCACTTCTCATTAGTGGAAAAATAATTCACACATATAAAGTGCTGCATAATGAAAGCCAAGTCAGGGGTGGTGGTGGGGAAAGAAGCCTTGCTACATTTCAGAACACATAAATGCAATAGTTGGAAGTAGAGTATTGCCCTTCAGTTTCCTTGAGGGTCAGAAATTCCTGTCATTAATCCCTGAAATTTCCTGACACCTGCTGAAAGGAGTGAATGAAGAACAGGGAAGGGACTGGAGTGGTGAATGTCAGTGGGTGGTTCTTCTCATCTACTTCTAGGCACTTAACTACTGGGTGTTAGAAGTTTCACATTCTAGTATCCTTATATTGCCAATGGAAAGGTAGAAAGAAGAGTTCCCATCTGTATTCTTGATGCTTCAATCTACATTCTTTGATGGCCTCAAGAAGTGCTTCTCTTATTCCTTCTCTATAAGGATCTTTGAGTGACTGACAAAGTAGTCACCTCAGGGACCTAAATTTTGGTGGGATTAACCATGGCCTTAGAAGCAACAGCCAATTAACAAAAGAAATACACAGACTGAAGCAAGAGTTTCAAGAACCAGAAAGTCACAGGTCTGTAATCACTATTTTAAGACCTGTTTCATCACCTGATCTGAGATGATCTTAGCGAAAGAGAGAATACAGTGAAACAGGTGCATGCCTCCAGTCCCAACTGATCCCAAAAAGCTGCTACAAATCCAGAGTAACTCCTGCGAGCTATCATGATGCCTGTGAGATATTTTTACATACACACAAATGCTTTCTCCTTCTTTCACGTACATATAGAAGCTTTACTCCCCTGAGATTTGCAATGTTTCCCCATCATTTGCCACCTGAACGTGATCCTCTATGATAACCTAATGTTGCCATTGCCATATTTCCAGACTCTTTCCAAAGTGCATGAACATTTACCCGCTCATTCCTGAATGATTTGGGTTTCTTTGTGCAGCATGCAAATTTGAAGATGAAATTGTCTGAAAAGAGCTTTTTTGAAATCCATTGTGTGATTTATTGAATAATAGCCCCTGTTCTATTTTATTCCTTTCACCAAGTGAATAGAGAGACAGCAGGGTAACACTGTAAATAGATAACGACATCACACATTTTGGATCACTCAAGCTGTTTAACAAGGCTCAGATTTTCTCACCCAACTTTAGGCACTTAAGCGAGAGGCTTAATTCAGGGCTATCATCACCTTATCTTTCCTCAGTAGACAGTGGAAAAAGATGGGTATCCCCAGGGGTGATTCTGGCCAGACTACAATATGAATCTCTTTCCCTCCCTAACTCTAGAGGACGTCTATTTGGGTCTTAATCGCCATAGCTCAAACAGTTAAAGTCAGGTGAGGTGAATAGCAAGAAGATTAACAAACAAGAATGGATCTTGGCTATGGTTTTGCTGAAGCTAAATTAATGATGCTTAGAACTCTACTTTTCATCAAAATGCTACAAACTCAAGGGAATTCAGATAAGTTAACAAGTTTTTATCCTGACTCCAGCTTTTTGTATTCCTGTTCTCAGTATTCTGTTACTACGTAACAGCATTGGCTGTATGGGGAATGTAACTGCATTGGCTCAAAAAAGTGAAGGTTAAACATATGTTTCTGTGTTTCATTCTTCATAAACATAATATTTGACGTTATTAAGCTGTCACCAGAAAAACATGTGTATAGGCGGGCAGGTGTCTTATGGTCCTGTGACCCACTTACCTTTAACTACATGAGAAGCTAGAATGAAAGTAAACATAGCATAGTATAGAAAATGTACTTACTATCACTCTGTTAGAAAAAGGGTTCTCAGCACAAAGTATTTTTGCATTCTGAATCATTTTTCCATTTTTGCCTTCCACATTTTTTGAGCACTGTAACTTTGCTTTTTTATGTAAATAAGAATACTTTCAGACAAAAGAATAAATATCTAAATATCCATAAGTGTTCCAAGTCAATCATCAGTATTTCTGTCATATGTCAGCACTGTGGCTTTGTGGAATTCAACACACCAATATTAGCTGCGTTGCCATGTGAAATGCAATATTCACACTTTTGATTTATCTGATGATAATTCAAATTATCTCACTTTAACAGAGTCCTGATCTGTTAAAAACCTATGGAAAAACGTGAATCAGATACCAGTTGTCCTGGTACAAAAGAATTTGATTTCGTTTATGATATGGGAGATCAGAATCTAGCTTAATCTTAGAATCACATTGGGTTTTACATTATGTTATTGTCCAGAACAGCTCAGACCATCTACAGCAGATATATTCTGCTAAATCTGGGAATGTGAACATTCTTACATGTCTGTATTTGTATAGAAACATACATTTATATTGTGTTAGAATGCATATGTGATGTTTTATTTATATTCTATACACATCATGACTACCCAGTTTATTAAGCAAATAAAATAGTGCCTATGGTAGTGCAAATTTTTATAGCTGTGTTTTCTCACTCTGCAAACTAATTTGCATATCTATATATCAGCACCAAGTTAACAGGACCGGAGACACAGAAACTATGAGTGGACAAAAGACACCTTAAGAAGCTACAAACCAACAACCAGAAAAGCCTTTTAGCTGTAAGTCAGCAGACTTTTATGTCAAGCTTGGCTGACTAATTATTGCTTATAATTTGCATTAGGATTAATTAACTAATTAGAGAGGAATGTCTGAAGGCAAAGTTATGGCTCTGCTTGTCAAGCTGAGGACTTTAATTATTCTGATATTTTTAATTATAATCAGCTGCTGAATGAGTATTACATTGTCAGCTACTATAGCTGAAGCTGCAGCGGGTAGGGGAGCTGAAGGAATTGTGGGTATTGTACTACCACTTCACCTAGAACCATGGAAAGGTAATGCCAACTACGCAAATATAATAGGAAAGCCTTCTGGCTTCAATACTCATTAAAAGCATGTACACAGCACTCTGCAAACTGTGACAGTTCAGGGTTATGTATCCTTTTAGGAGTAAGAGAGCAACTTTTCCTCAGGAACATTCCCGAGCCTATATTCTCTTTTTCTTTAAATCTCTTTTTGGTGAGTCTGAATTGTCTCTTGGTCCCTAGATACACATAGCTTATGCATATTGTACAAGGGACAGTAAAGAAAGCACAACCCAGAGCTGGGACAGAGAAAAAGGCACCCTATTGCTACCTTTGTGTCTCTGGTATAATTTAGAGAACCCCAAGATGTCCCTGTTCCAATCAACAGAAGCTTTTCAGTGCTGCAAGGAGGAGAAGCCCTATCCATTGCAGAACAGGATCATTTCTGAGACACAACATATCTGATTTGTTTGCCAAGACTTCTGAGATATCTTGGCTTAAGGGCTTGATCTCACAGCCCTGTCAGGAGTAAGTTTGTTCAGCAATTTATTAAGGCCACTCCTTTCCTGAGTCTTTCGATGATAACCATCACCACAGCATATGGATGCTTCATTATCCTCAATAGATACAATCTCACTACCCCTGCGTCAATACTCACATTTTAAAAACAGGAACTTGGGAATAGATTAACTAAGGGCTGGAGTGGACTTCAGTACAAAACCTCTGGTTGTTGCTTTGCTGAAATTTAAGCCTCTAAATATCAGAAGGTGGAATCCTGTCGCCTGGTTTAGGTCCAAACTTTGACACTGACTTTTTAGACATTTGGCTTATGATGGTTCAGTACATTTTAAATAACCACCAAAATTCTCTGTACTGCTTCTGAAAAGATGGAACTGGTCTGCCTAATGGTGATGCTTCCCTCTTCTTATTGACTAGGCACATTTACAGGCCAATCTAGCCTGACCTTCTTCTGCCAAGAGTACAAGGAATCAGTATGAAATATCACGTGTTTTGGGATGCAACTCATCTAATCCCCTTCAAGGGATGCAAGTATTATTACCTCCTATTTCTGTAATGGTGAAGTGGGAGATCTGAATTCAAGGTGCAAAGTATCCTGACATGGATTAAGCTCATGTCTTTCAGGCTGTGAGTACTTTAATTGTCAGGCTATGCAGTACCTTCTCTTAGGCGCTAAGGAGGACAGTGCAAAATTCATTGAGTTATATAGTAAAAAGGTTAGAGGAAGGACAACTCAGGCTGGTAGTTAGGGTATTCAGCTGAGAAGAGGCCACAATTCTGACAAAACTCCCCAAAATGCACGTGCCTTTTACATTAGACCTTCAAGGATTAGTAAACCAACGTAGTCCTGGAGACAGGACACTGGAGTGCTTCACACTTCCCTAAGCTGAATGTCCTTACTGTTTAAAAGACAGAAAGTATCACTTTCACACCACAGTCTAGCTGGTGGATCACTTCCTGGCTATGTGCCATGTTTCAAGCACCTTCCAAAGAGACTTGAGTAAGATTCAGACATTGTTCTGCACAAGTCTACATTATGATGTCTGTCTCCAAAGCAGACATTTCCAGCTATGTATGGGTAACTAAAGCAACCCTGAACTCTCAGTGGAGCAGGAAGGCATTTAAACACATTTAGGATTAGGCAGTCCTGAAAAATAAACAAACTCTGTCACTGTCTAGGGCTTAAGGACTTTTGGCCTACAGGCTAATTTAGACAGAACTGAAGAGGACTGAGTTCCACACCAAATTTCTCTTTGTGAAGTCTTCTCAATGCCTTCTGTTCAACATGCACAGAAATTAGTTCCCCAGAGAGCAAGGAGGCCCACCTAAGCTCTAAATACAATGTGGAGGTATAGGTCTATCTCCACTGACTACAGAGGAACCCTAGGACAATTTCATCCCAATCCAAAGCAGCTCCGTTAGATGGGATGAACCTAGGTACATGTATAAACCAGATCAGGATTCACAAAATAGGCAATTCTATTGATCTAACTGCTTGTCCGAGTCAGTGGGGGTAAGATTCACCTGAATTAACTTTAACGAGGCATCCTACCTTCTCCTTACAGGCAATGGAAAAATTCCCTTCTGACATTTCTAGAACTTCATTCATTTCGTACTACAGAAAATGCCTGAAAGAACAAAGCAGAATCACACCCAATGTCTACAAAGTGGAACAAATTAAAAAATACTTCTAAGTTTTTACTTAGCACATTTTCTGAGAGCTGAAAATCCTTTGAAATTAAAAATACCTGAGAAAAAAAATATGTAAGTCTGCAGATGAGATTTAGACAGCCACTTCCTAAGAAGATCGAAGCCCAAGATTACAAATCCCCAGTGAGTATCCAAACTCTGTTTTTTTGTGAATTTTATTTTCAGGAATGTCCACAGTGTAGAACTAAAGTCTAATGACATAATTCCAAACTTTGGATTGCAGTGGAATGCAAAATATATAGATAGGCTGTTGCACTGCCTAAATGTATATCTCCTAAGGTCACATTTTAAATATCCAGAAGATTAAGGTCTTTAACCTAAGTCTCAGAAGAGGACCTCATAAGGCCTCCTAAATCCCAGAATAATTATTTCTGGACCATTTTGTAGGACTTTGCCTTAAAAATAGAAAAAAAAACAAAAAATTACTTTGGATGGGCACAGAACATAAAGATGAACAAAACCTACCGGACTTGGCTGTTCTTTCTCACTGTATCCATTAAATGGTTTCAAATTACAAACTAGACTTCCTTCTTTCTGCCCTCACAAGTTCATCCAGAACACTGAAATCAATGAGCAGGCCAAGAGAAAGTTTTTTACTTTTAAGCGCGGAAAGAAGTTCTGCCTATTCTACCAAAAGTGATCCCACAAACACTCATCCATTTTGACTCCCTAGCGTATGTTATCACTTCACAGGCTTGCTTGACGCAACATTGCTCTCAGTTCTTCAGTGAAAATTTTTACTGACATTAACAGAATTTCTCCAAGTTTATGCTATTCCCAAAGAGAAGATAATTTTGACTGTTCAATTTTCTGTGACACTGCATGTTCAAGCAGTGGTCTTGTGTGCTCCAGCAAAGAAGCAAGTAGATGAGAGGGAAAGCATGAAAGGCAGATTGCCCTTGGATCACATATTTGCCCATCGTCTCATTCTAGGACAACAAAATTCAAGCTTGTCCACATTGTTTGGAAGCTTTAAACCATCCCCACCGAAGAAAAAAAATGCTAATTTAGCCCTCTCCTCAGCAATTATAAACAAACAAATGAACTAAAAAAAATAAAATAATCACTCCAGTATTTTTATAGTGGCAGTAATGTGTAGCATTTCCAGGTATTTACCAATTGAAGAAAAGAAATTAGTACCATTTTTGGATCCATGCTCTTCTCTGGACGCTGTAAAAATAGTGTGCATGTGTACAAGAGCAAGATTTGACTCTGAAACAGCATGTTTCCATTTGAGAAATTAAAGGATAACATGCTGGCAAGATATTTACTCAGAATATACCTCCGAAAAGCAGAATATGTTATATTCCAAATGTATGCACATGTTTAAAAAGTTAATGTTTTAAGCTTTCTGCCTTCTAGCCAAGTATATCTAATCTAATTAGTGCTTTCCAGCCAAACATGGCCATAAGCAGGCTCAGAGTACATTGACGACTCAAAAGACATGGCTCACCTCAGGCCTTTCCCGCTCTTCAGTCTATCCTAAAATTTTGAATGTACCTTGCAAAATACGACTTAGTTTTATGAGTTTGTCACTGTTTAACTTCATGTTGCTACAAGTGAACTCAAAATGCTCAGACTTTATCTCTTCACTTTTGTATCAATTGTCCTACACCAATGTGAGCAAACAGAGCATCAGATGTCCTAGCATGAGGCAATCCAAAATATTTGGTAGCATTTTTTCATCACTAAAGCATAAAGCAAGAAAAATTAAGATGGTATTTTGCATTTTATCCCTAATATAGTAACAATTAAATGTATGTCCACTCTGTAGCTCATAAGCTTTTAATTGTCTGGTTTCAGCAGTACTAAAGACAATGCCATGAGCCTCAGAAGGCTACATTATATGTCCATTTCCTGAGACCTAGATTCATGTTAGCTCAGGTTGATACAAAGCTGTATGTCCTGGTTGCACTGTGGAGGTACCCTGGAGGGAAACATGGTATAGGAGCAAAGGGCTTGTATGTGACTCCAGAAATTTTGACTCTGAAGAAGTAACTGAGTATACCACAAACTTCGCATGAATTTGAGTTCTGATTCCCTTCCCACACAAGGTCACCCTCCAAAAGAATAAGATGGCAACACTCACTTTATCTAGTTACTTCTATAGCTAGCTGTTTCAGATTATATTGACGCTTGTCACATGCATGCACATCACCTACCACAATATCACCTGCTCTCAGTGGACCCAAGCAAACCTGTAATTACAGTAATAACAGCAATAGCAGAAATATAAGTAAATGTTTATTCTAATAATCAACATCTGTACAATGGATAAGACATTTAAAAAATGTTTTCATCATAAAATGAAACCTGTGAATCTCCCAGACAATGAAGGGAGAATCAGAACCAGGTGTTCACTTCTATCCCCATTTCAGCCTCCTGGAACATCAGACAAATGTGAAAACTCAAACGTGCACACCAGTCAGTCCCTGAAAACATTTCTGGTTTGGGTACGAAAAGATTGTTTTGAAATAGAAAAAAAGATGAAGTGTGGACATTCATGCCCTGGAAAAGAAAGAGAAGAAATGGTCAGAAAAGGTAGAATTCACCTAATTTAACTTCAGATATCTTTAAGCAATTCACACTTTTAGATATCTATTTATGATGACGAGTTGCACACCAACAGTTCCAATAGACTGCATAGACTGACTAGCCCAAATATAGCTGTCTACACTGTAAACATATGCAGTTATTTGGGGTAAGTATTCTTATGCCAAGAACCCCAGTGAATATAATTTTGAGAACTAACTTTTAGACATATGAAGTTAGGTGAGGTAAATGCCTCATCACATGTCCCTTAAACGCATACACTGAAGGTGAACTGGTTGTTGCTTCTCTGGGCAAGCTTAGTTCTCAAAAGCATAAAACATCAATACAGAGAAAGTACAGGCATCATAGTTCTGCAGCTAGAAATTAAAAATTCTTTGGTAGTTTGAAATCTGCTATATTGACATTTTCCATAGCTTTGGGAAATAAAAGCAAAATATTTAGTTAACAGAAACAAGACACTTTGTAGACTTAATTTTACTCCCATTCCAGAAGGACTTAGTGGCAAGCTAAGGACTCCAGTATTGCCACTTTTTGTAGTCCAGCTTGGACTACAGAGAAAAAAAATATTCCTTTCAATCTAAAGAATATAAACTAAGTGTTTTCAGTGTTTTCTGATGTGATCTGGGGAGAGGGGAGGAGGAGGAAGGGGAGGAGTTATTGACCTATATAGTTTTACCTTTTCTCCAGCTAGGAAACTTCTTTGCATAAATGTGTATATGTACATACTAGCTGAATAAAGCATGGATGACCAAATGGAGCTGATGTCTGTCCAGGACCAAGGAAAATTGTACATATCCACTCTGGGATCATCAGGGACTTGTTGCTGCAAGCCTTCGTTCCTGCATTTTGGGTGAACCTTGGTCAATTTTGGGATTCATGTGTTGTGAGTCAAGACTTTCAGAAGTAATTTAGGCTCAGGGTGCAAATTTTTGAATTCTTATCACAGCTTGATTTGCCAAGAGGTGATCTATACTTTCTGAAAAATTAAATAGGAAAGCATATCAGGAATATTGCCCACAAACTTGCTGGGGGGACGGATGGATGGACGGAGTAAACCCCTGACAAGAGGTCAGAAAAAAATAACAGGCGCAACTTGAACTTTGATCCAAACATACCAACCATTTGAAATCAGAAAATGTTTAAATAAATAAAGCCTTTCTCTTTCGTTAACACTCCTTCACCTCAGGTTAAATATAGCATACGTATACATCATAGCTTCAGACAGTGTTTTTCTTTAATTGTTAGCATCTTTTCTGAGTCTTTTGTTCTGTCATCCAGAATTGTGTTTGAGAATGTCAAATCAGTTACAAAAGCAAAATCATTAATGGATATTATTAATTTTCAGTCCCTCTTCCCATTTGATCAGTAGGTGTCTAAAACCAGAAGGGAAACAGTTGTTATGACTACCATGTTAGTACCTACAGGTTCCAGGCAAGAATCAGGTTTTGTTTTTCTTCATATTTTGAATGCACAGTATTTTTTCTTCTTCCATTTCTTTGTTTTGGTTTAAATAAGATGAAGAGCTAAGAAATATTTTTCAGCCCATAATCAGACAATCATGCAGAAGTTTATATGATTATCAGTGCTCCGTATAACTACTTCATTTTTTAATGGCTGTAAATCTGTCCCTCTTTACTCTATTGTTTTCTAGCTTGTTTTTCTAACCACCTGTGTCTTAGCTGAAGCTGTTCTTCACTTCATTGATAGCACTCTGATGTCTGAAACACTTAGCTAGGGAAGTGGCTGTAATGGATCTTCAAATTTCTTAGGAAGTTTAAAAAATTGCAAAATATTCTTTACTAAGTTGAAAGGTCATATGGATCTATTTTGAATCAAATAAGGCATTTTACACTGATAAAATTAAATTATTTGGCTTTGAATCCAACATTTAACACCTTTTCAGTTGTGTTGGTTTTTTTGCAGAGTTTTAAGAAAAATAAAATAAAAAAATTAAAAAACTATCACAATCAAAACTCAAGGAAGAGACGTCTTTATTTTAAAAAAATTCTGGAAGTGGAGCTTTTATGTATCTTTAAAAAAATTGTTAAATATTTTTTGCTCTCCAAAAGAAAGACCTCAGTAAAATCAAGAGGCCCCTTAGAGATCTCAGTGTCTGAATTTTCAGTTTATATCAGTTATATGAATGAAAGCACCTCACCCTGTCAAATGAAAGAAACTGCAAAATTATCCAATGAACATTCCTTGTTCTCTTGATCTGTTCCTTGATTGTTTCTCTGACATCAAGAGATATGTGTATATAGGCAGAGGAGGATCCACTAATATCTGGACCGAAAGTTAGTGAATAGTCCACGAGTTTATTGGTGAGACAGTCTGATTACTACAGGAGTGGATGATGCTAGGAGAAAGGAAAAGAGGAGTCCAGGGTTAGAAAGAACACAAGTGGGAAGGGGCTGATAAGCAAGTCAAGGGTATTCATTTGTTTCCACAGGTATCCTGGGGTCACCACACCAATCTTCCCCTAGTCCTTACTTGTGATTCATTAACATCAGGTAATCACCAGCTTCGACTCACCAGGGTGCTTATTTTTCATTGCTAATGGGAGGATATTAATAGCAGTATTCTCCCAACATAGGCATGGTGCTGTCAAACAGCAACAACAGTAAGAAAGCCAAGGGAAGCCTGCGGGCAATGCCGTCCTTACAATGATTCTTTTCCATCACCGAGCACTTTGGCATTCTTGCATCCCTAAAACTGAAAACCTACAAAATTAATCATTTCCCTTAGATAGCTAGATAAATCCTTGCCTGCAAGATCTGTGTGCCAGGGGTGTTCCTTAATGCCATATAAATACTTGGCCATGGGCTTGCCTGGGTAACCATGCCTAAACTCTGCCCTGAAGGCAACCATCCTTGGTGCCGAGGAGCTACTGGAAGGAGCATATTGCATGTTTAGATTAAATATAAGTTGGGGACCTTTTCCTTAAATTATCTGCTTTTCCCGGGAATTATCTGCTCCAAGAGGTACTGTTTGGGTCTATTTCTGTTTTATTTAAATCGAAAAATAAGGTGCATTATTCACCAAAGTTGCTGGCTGTACCAGATGTAACTTTGATATAAAAACAGATTAGGTTTCTAGCATTGATAATTGTAAAGCTTTTAAAGAAATTTTGAGCCTACTCACATATCTTAGGCTGGATAATGAATTATATTTTGTGGTATGCTGACAAGGACCTTGGGATATTTTTTCACCTTCTTTTACTGCACTGAAAAAAAATCAGGCAGACATTTGATGCACAAAAGATTTCCTGGGCAGGGATATTGGGGGACTATCAATCCCTCTCATCTTCAAAGTTACTTTCAATGTATTTTGAGTTTCTTTAAGGAAAGTGTAACTACATTCCAACTAAACAAGAGAGAACAAATTGTATGTGACTTTTGCCCTGTATTCTCAGAGAAGGAATTCTGTCCTATAGGATACCCATATAGGATACAGATTAGCCATTAAAGAACAAATGTTGTATTTTCCCTTCTTCATGCATTTGGTACAAAGGAAACCCTTAAAAATTCTCATCTCTCATATTCTTTGCCCAGATGAAAATTCCCCGCACTTTTGTCCATGTAAACACAGAATTAGTCTCCTGCAAGTTTAGGTGGTGGCAGTTCCTGAACACAGTCATATTTTGCAGATAACAGGATTAGCTTGGATGTGGGTAATAAGTTGGTGAATCTCCCCCTGGCCATTTCTCAACACTGTGAGAGCACTAATCCTTTATGCTTTGATGTCTTCTAGTTTTCCATCAGGTGCAGCTCGGCACTTTTGTCCTGGGGCAGTCAGCGCTCTTATAAGATCTCATAGTGTCCTCATTAGCTGCGCCTATTTACCCAGCCAGCCTGTTGAACCCAATTTATAGTTTATGTGATTAATTCCCAAAGTACAGTAAACCCTAGCTTTAAGGCTCTCTATTATATGGCTGCATCTCATATAAGGGCAAACACTAGCTACTGCTCTTTTGTTATATGGCTTCACTATATATAAAACTGTAATAATTTTGCTCTCAACTACACATTAAACATCATTATATATACCTCCTTTCAGACATGCAGCCTATAAAAATGTTGCACATTGGATCATAAAGAAACATGCATGCACAAGAGTAATGTCTTGGTTCTTTTCTATTTTTATTTTAAAAATTGATGTCTTTAACATTTTATATTATAATTATTGATACTGTTGAGTAAGTCTAACAAGGCACATAATTTAGAACTGTTTATCCATGGAATTGCAGGTGACAAAGGCTTAGCAGTCAAAGTAGCTGCCTATAACCACTGGCACTTTTTTTTTTTAAACATGCAGGTTTTGTAGATAAAAGACTTACGTTGTGAATTTTTATGCAGTCATTTAAGTCAACTGATGACATCTGTCAGCTCTGCTGTATTTCCTCCTATTGGGATATGAACTACGTGAGTTGGATCTCTGGTAATTTGCATGCGAAAGAACGTTGTATCTTTTTTTAAATAGATGATCATTTCCAGCTATCTCTCCTCAAGGGTTCATTGGGAGAGGCATCCTGCAGGTCTTTTTTTTTTACATTTTCCATCCTTCTTGTTTAAAAAAACCCTACAGCTCCTTGGAAGTCTCAGTTACACTGGATGATGCCCACCACAGAAGCAAAACACAAAATCAGAAAATTTCAGAGTATTTTGAGTAAGACGCTAAAAGTCCTGTGCAGAGAGGATGACAGAAAAGGTCTGTTGAATGGGATCATTCACTGTAAGCACAGGTAACCAAAGCTGTCTTTAAACAAAGAGACCGAACTTGGCATACAAAGGCCACCTTAGAATCAGTTATGACACCTGCAAAAAAACCCCCCACAAACAGCAGAAGCCCAAATTGTTACTTTAAAGCACTTTATAAAAATGGCAAACGTATAGCTCTGGTCACTGAAAATCTCATTTTGATTTTAAATGAGGCTTGGTCTGTTGTTTTGTTCAGTAGCCTTAGTCCTGTCTGATAACTGTTATGAGAGCCCAACTAGCCACAAAATATCCTACTTTAGTGAAAAGACTAGGGAAGGTAGTCTGTAGCTCTGTGACCTTCTCTCAAGCTACATAATCAATAAATCTTGAACTTGACCTGGAGTGATGAATCACCTGGAAGGGCAAGAGAATTATCTAAACTTTATACCTTTTTGGCCCTTAGAATTTCCAGTGAGACCTATCTACAATGATGTCTTTCCACAAAGGTCTGGTCTGGGACAACCAACATGGACATGCTCACATACATTTCTATGTATATAGAACCTGATATCTAGTATACACATATACATATTAGTTATGTACACATGCATATATATTTACATAAAACAAAACAAACAAATAAAAAATGAGAGATGCTATGGCAATTCATAGGAAGTAAAAGGCTTTACACATCATTCTTTGCCAATTCACCTTGTTTCTGTAAAAAAACAGAGACAATTCTCTTTGACTGAACATTAGGCGCAAGATGTAGACGTTGGGGGACAAGAAGTTGCCACAGAAAAAGAGCTGATCAATGTTCTGACGTATTAGTGAGGCAAATTCTGACTTTTTCACTGAGCTACTATACAATTGTGCCTCTCTCAACAGATACTTCTTTTTCCTCCACTGCAGTTTTCTTTCATTGGAATGTGAAGATCTGGTGAATTTTGTTCAATGGTCCTCTCAACAATGAACATGATGGATGTCCCAGCAGCTCAGTCAGAGACTGCAATACATAAGAGCTGGGACTCCTAAGCATATCCAGTGACCACATGCAACTGAAGTCTACAGGTCTTGGGAAGATGTCTTGGACATGGCCATGTGCGATAGGACAATGATATGTGCTGAATATTTCAGCTGTTCCTACATCTAATGTCCTAAAAGCATCGGACACATAGGTTGCTTGTGTGCATTTATTTCTGCACAGAAAGTCCTGGAGAGGATCTGTTTTTTCTCAAAATCTTTCCAATGAAATATTTTTTTAAATGTAGAAAAACAATTTCATATAATTATATTTATGTATGTACATACAAATTACATAAATATACTTGCAACATTTTATATATTTATAACTTTACAGGATAACGCACCTTACATTACTACAGAAAAATTCTTTTAACATTTTGAACAAGTAGGAAAAACCCAACCTGATTCAGGTGCTAACTTCTCTGGCAGTAAAATTATATGGGTTGGTTCTTATTGTCCTTATGACCTTACACTAAAAAATTTCTTTTTCCTTTATTGAGTTGAAATGCTTTATAGGACATATGCAAGAAACTATGACACTTGAGCTGTTTCAGTGTACATTAAGCTATTTTTTG
This sequence comes from Mycteria americana, assembly GCF_035582795.1. NCBI lineage: Eukaryota > Metazoa > Chordata > Aves > Ciconiiformes > Ciconiidae > Mycteria > Mycteria americana. Next base: position 5,002,492 of record NC_134367.1, on the reverse strand, counting down.
GAGATATTGAATAATTGCTACTCAGAAATTGTGAACACCAGCAGTTCTGAAGTTCAAAAGCTAACCTATCACAGCACTGCACAATAAGCATGTTTTCCTTCCTCCTCTAATGTTGGGTTTTGCATTGTCTACTCTGAAGGATACAGCATGTCTTTGAATATATTCAGCAAAATTAATAAGTCCAATAAAAGAAGCAGATAACCTTATCAGTATTTCCTTGTGTCGGATTGTAGACTGAGGAAATGAGCATTTGTATGAGCTTTTATAAAACTCTGTTTCTTCAATAATATTGCTGAGTATATAATGGGAAATGAAAAAAGGGGATTGCATATGTAATGGAAATTTTCTGATTTGTATTCAAAATGCACGTTCATAGATACTTCGTAATATTTACCAGCTCTAGTGAGCAGCACCTTGTCTCTCAATACTCTGTAAACAAATGACCCACAAGCAGCTTGCAATAACTTAATGATCCATAAATAAGAAAGATGTTGTAGTTTTTGTAAAAGTTTCAACTGAGATTTTTCAAAAATAGATGACAAATTTAAGGTTTTAAACATTTGCTTAGGTACCATAGGGAATGATTTATTTCTTTTTACAGTAAGCAAATGTCCTGTTGGTCCTGGTGATGTTAAAAAGTTCCCCCTGTGGGAACGGTGTCAAAGCACTGGCACCGAAAAAATAAGTGGTATTGCAATAAAATTCTTTGTAGTCTTAGTACTGCAGGTGCTATGAGTAGAAAATTTAATATGAATGGCAGCAAAGATTATTGGTACAATAATAATGAAAGAAGAAAAATGCTCTGTATATTTATAATGGTTTTCACCCTATGATTTCTTACGGCTTTGTAGAAGAATTTGGATGCCAATGCCACTACCCAAACAAAACAGAAGTAGGAGAATTATTCAAGAACACACAATGAGTTGTTTTCGAGCCAGGACTAAAGAAACAATTCTCCTGTCTATATGTCCCATACTATTGCAGATAGCACTGTTAGATCTGACACAATAAACTACCTGTTAAAATTTATTTCTTTGCAGGGAGTCTTCAGGGTAACTTGCCCTTGGAAAATTTATTTCCTCTGGTATTTAACATATCCTTCCCGGAAATTTCAGATTCTGGTATAGGTACTGGATTTCATGGTCTTTCTGAATTATAGCATGTAACCTGCGCTCACTTCCAATGATTATTTAAAATCTATCTGAGCTAAGCTCTTAGGGTCAAGTTTACCCAAGTAAGCTGCACTAAAAATGTATCATGTATTCATTGTCAGGAGATAATCTAAATAGTATTTTTCTTCAAAGGAAAAGACAGATCTTTCCCTTCTGAATCCACAAGGCTAGTTCTACAGAATTTTTTTCAACCTTTATTTAAGTAAACCATAAATAATTCCTCCCTTTTTTCCTCCTTATTCCTCCTCCTTTCCTAGCATATTTCTCATCTACTGAAACCAATATTGTATTTGTTTACTAGTCAGGGTCTTAGGTTAATGATGATATCTTGAGCCTTCACCAGTGCCTGTTACTAGAGATCAAAAACATTCTTTGGTCCATAATCATTAGTTATGAAATATTTTTGGAGAGCTCGTCTGAATCCGTTTGTGCATTCTAACAAGTTTCAAAATCCTCAGCTGGTCCAGGACAATCTCCATTTCAAATTTTTCCTAATCCATTGGATTTGGGAGATGGGAAAAGCAATTCTCTTGGTTTATGGCCTACACGTCTTTTCAGCCAATGATAGGGGATGATGTAATGATCTCCAAGTCACACCTCTTCCTTTCTCCCACATTCTTTCTATTTGATATGAGGAAATTCATATTAAAAAAAAAATCCTTGTGGTTTGCTACGACACCTTAGGGCCAGATACCGTCAGTTTAATTTGCCCAGGGAATGTTCACAATGTCCATTGCTTAAAGCAGGTGCTATTCTCTATGCTCAGATTACATGCCTGGACTTCTTTCACTATCAATGGAAAGCCATAGGTACCTCTACAAAAGAACATTTAATTTTGATGACTAAGTAAACTACGAATATCCACGAGCAAATAGAGGTCTACTCCTCAAAAAGCCTCTTTCATGGATTCAAATAGGGTTACTTACAAGGACAAGGCATACTCAATATAAAAAAGGGTGATAGAATATAGGGAAGGAGTAAAGAATATCTAATAATTTCCCGAAATAATTCATAGAAGTATTTCTTACTTTTATCTGCCTATTTCCCCAGAGCAAATGTATTATGGTTATTCCAGTTTACATTTCCCCCTTACAAAATACACAGAACATAGACATGCAGAATGATAGAAAGGAGAGAGCTTTGCTTTGCGTAGCTTACACATGCATGTGGTGGTCAGTCCAAGCTTATGCCAATAAAATTCCATGCTCTCTCATCATGGACATAGATACAAACTAATAAAATGGAGTATAGCAATGGAAGCTGACAGGGACACAGAAATAGAAGACTCTAAAAATATTTTAGCGCTCTGAGATGGCTTGGAGAGGACAGTGGAAATGAGTTGCACAGTGGTTGTTAAAAAAGTGACAGCTCCACTTCTGTTAGACCCAGTATCAACACATGCGGCATAGACATTTTTCAGTCATCCTCATGATACCCGTGTTGATGATTTTTATTTCTGGGTGGTGTGATGGTTTAAACCCAGCCAGCAACTAAGCCCCACACAGCCGCTTGCTCACTCCCCCCACAGCGGGACGGGGTGAGAATCAGAAGAGTAAAAGTGAGAAAATTCATGGGTTGAGATAAAGACAGTTCAATAGGTAAAGCAAAAGCCGCACATGCAAGCAAAGCAAAACAAGGAATTCCTTCACTCCTTCCCATGGGCAGGCAGGTGTTCAGCCATCTCCAGGAAAGCAGGGCTCCAGCACGCCTAACGGTGACTTGGGAAGACAAACACCAACACTTCGAATGTCCCCCCTTTCCTTCTTCTTTCCCCAGCTTTATATGCTGAGCATGACGCCATATGGTATGGAATAGCCCTTTGGTCAGCTGGGGTCAGCTGTCCCAGACGTGTCCCCTCCCAGCTTCTTGTGCACCCCCAGCCTACTCACAGGTGGGGTGGGGTGAGGAGCAGAAAAGGCCTTGGCTTTGTGTAAGCACTGCTCAGCAGGAACGAAAACATCCTTGTGTTATCAACGCTGTTTTCAGCACAAATCCAAAACAGAGCCCCATACAGCTACTGTGAAGAAAATTGACTCTATCTCAGCCAAAACCAGCACAGAGCATTGATTGTTAATCTGTCCTATCCATTTCAGATAGTTCCTATAAACGATTTTAACAGTTTCTCTATGACTCATAATACATGGAAAAGCAATAAAGTTATATTTAAATTTCTGTTTAGATTTCTGTTAAAAAAGTGTATATTTTAAATCAAATTAAAGAATAACTGTCTACCTGACTGACAGAATCACAGAGTTTCAGGAGGTCATCCATTCCAACCTCCTGCTGAAAGCTGTGTCAACTAGAGCACATTGCCCAGGACTGTGTCCAGTCGTGTTTTGAATATCTGCAAGCATGGAGACTCTACAACCTCTGTAGCCCACCTGTTCCAGTGTTCAATCACCCAAGCTCCAAGCCCTTGGTCATCTTGCTAGCCCTTCACAGGACTCTATCCAGAATGTCCACCTCTCTTTTGCACTGGGGTGCCCAGCACTTGATGCAGTGCTCCAGGTTTGTCTCACCACTGCTGAATAGAGGGGGAAGGACTAACTCCCTTGACCTGCGGGCAATGCTTTAACTAATGCAGCCTGGGATGCTGTTGGCTACCTTTGCTGCAAGAGCACATTGCTGGGTCATGTTCAACTTGTCCACCAGGACCACCATGTCTTTTCCTGTGAAGCTGCTTTCCAGTCATTCATTCCCCGGTTTGTACTGGTTTATGGGGTTATTCCTTCCCAGGTGCAGGAGTTGGCATTTCCCTTTGCTGAACTCCATGAGATTCCTGTTGGCCCATTTCTCCAGCTTGTCAAAGTCCCTCTGAATGCAAAACAACCATCTTTAATATCAGCCTCTCCTTTCAATTTTGTATCGTTTGCATACTTGCACGCTGTCTCATCGTCTTGGCCATTAAAGATGTTAAACAGTATTGGCTCCAGCAGTGACCCCTGGGGTACACTGCTAGTGACTGACCTCCATTTGGACTTTTTGCCCCCAGTCACAACCCTCTGAGGCTGGCAGATCAGCTAGCTTTCAATCCATCTCACTGTCTGCTTATCTAGCCTATACTTGATCTACTTGTCTATGGCGGTGTTACAGCAGACAGCATCAAAAGCTTTCTCCCCCCTTGTCCACTGAGCTAGCCAGGTCATTGCAGAAGGCTATCAGGTTGAGGAGTGTTTTCCCCTTCATAAATCCATGCTGACTATATCCAGTCACCTTCTTCTCTTTGACATGTTTGGAAGTGGTTTCCAGGATGATTTGCTCCATCACCTTCGCAGGGATCCAGGACAGGCTGACCAACCTGTACTTCCCTGGATCCTCATTTCGGCCCTTTCTGGAAGATGAGTGACATCTTCTCTTTTCCAGTCCTCAGGCATCTCCCTCAATGGCCATGACCTTTCAAAGGTAGTCGAGAGTGACCTCACAATGACATCAGCCAGCTCCCTCAGTAGTCATGTTACATCTTGTCAGGTCTCATGGACTTGAGCATGTCATTTGTTTAAATGTTCCCTAACCTGGTCCTCCTCCACTGATGGTGAGTCTTCCTTGCTCCAGATTTCTTTTTTTGTCTCTGAGACCTGTGACTGCTGAAGGCAAATCTTACCAGTAAAGACCAAGGCAATGGCGGCATGTGTTTCTCCAGCTTTTTCTGTGTCATCTGTCACTGGGTCCCCTGCCCCATTCAGCAGCAGGCCCACATTTTTCCTGGTCTTCCTTTTGCTGCTGATGCACCTGTAGAAGCCCTTCTTGCTCACCTTCATGTCTTTTGCCAGAATCAACTTCCATGTGGACTCCTAACCCTGATCCCTGCATGCTCTGACAGTGTCTCTATATTCCTCCTGGGTATCCATATATGCAAACTGATGACAACTATAATTTGTACCCTTCTATTTTACTTATTTTCATAAATTCAGACCATATCAGGTCTATGAATATGAAACATTATTTTTATCATGATTTATTAGGATACTGACGTCATAAGCAGCCCTGGGCAATAACTGGATATTCTGCTTTACACAGTTAGTTCTTTTTGGTTCTTCCGAAATGGTTTTTCTATTAAGTGAAACTGTAAAAAATAATGTTATGAGGGCATCAGAAAAAGCTATCACAGAAAAATTCCTTTATTTTGTCTTTCTTACATTTAATATTCTTCTCCACAACATTGTTTTCTTTCTAGAAAGCAATCTCAAATAAGGAGATGGAAATATTCCATTCTGTGAGATTAGGAAAAAAAAAGTCAATGAAACTGACAGTTTTAAAAAATGTTTTAATTTTTGATGCTAATGGAATTGTGTCTTTAATGTGTATATATAACCAATTTCCAACCTACAGTAAGAATGACTTAAGAAGAAAGTTCGTGACTATAATACCTGTGTCCCAAACCATAATTTAAGAGTAACATCAGCAGACTCTTCTTCACGTCCTCATAAGCTTCTCTTTTTTCATAAACATTTCAAACCCTTTGAAGAAGATTTACAGTACAATACAAAAGCACAATGCAATAATTTACTTCCATATATACACCTGTATAGGTACATAGTGGTACAAGCATGAGTATGCTAGCAATTCTAGGTATAAATATAGATATAGGTATATGTATAGTCTTATTGAAAAGAAGGATTTTTGCAAACTACTAAATCATTGTCCTCTAACCTAATTCCTGAAATACTGTAAAACATAATAGACAAGGTCTGTGCCTGTAGGGAGCATTTCTTTTCATCCCAACTTTCCATGTCTTCCTAGGGCATGTCGTCTTCCACTTCAGAAACTTTCCTTGACTCGTCCAGTTTTCTCCTCCTCATTTGTGCTTAATTCATTTCTCATCTGCACTACAACCCTATGGCACTTATTCTGCCTCCATCTCAGAGGTTCATAAGTCATAGTCTTTAAGTAACTGTTTTTCTAAGCCATGCCCATGCAACTGACATGTCCTGCTTGGGGGAGTATTTCTTCCTTGCATGTTTTATAACAGCCCACAGTTTCAATGGTTTTGCTGTTTTACAGGCTTTTGCCAAGCTCTCTGTCTTTTCCAGTTCTGTTACTTGCACTGTTTGTCAGACTGGTTCAAAATAAAGAAAGAATTTTTGGGGCCATCCCAGATCATAATTACTGGCACCAAGAAAGGCTGTGTCCTTGTTCTTCTCAGTGCAAGTTTAATTTCATCTTTCATGACTGAATCAGAAACAAAGGTATACCTTTTGACGTTTGTGTTTATTGAATTGTCCTATTGATTTCAGTTTAAGGGCACCATGACATCCCACATAAGGGTACCAGAATGCCCTTGGTATGTTGCAGTAAATTGAAGACAAAAGAAACCATGAAATAGACCATGTTATAGGCCACGTTCATGTATGAAAATAAAGAGTCAATAGCTAAAAGCTTTTTTCATTTTCTGTATTAGAATAAAACAGAATAGAATAGAATAGTTCAGTCGGAATGGGCCTACAATGATCATCTAGTCCAACTCCATATTTGGAGGTTATTCTGAAAGATTTGCACTGAGGTTAAAATCAGGCTGACTAAAGAGTACAGCTGAAAAGGATATGAAGCTGAAAAACCTTGGGTCTTTTGTTTCAGCGGTTCCCAACCTGTAAGACATACCTCACTGGCGCAGTGTGAGCATATTACAGACGAGACACAGTGTAAAGCCTCAGAGGATGACAGTTGTCATCCTCTGCGATCCTGGCTTGAGTGACTGCACGATGCTTCTCAAACCTGGAGCTCAGGGGAGCACCGGTACAGGTTCTGAAGACCATCAACCAGGTTCATGTAGATTTATTATTTCCCTTCCAATATATGCTACAGCATATCATCTACCCCTAGCAAGCATCAGCAACAGTAGCACAGGGATGAGGGGCATGGAGAAGTAAACAGAAGGAAAATGAGAGGAGCTGGCACTATATATACCATTTTTTTCCACAAGGATCTCAGCTACAAAAACACTGAGGATCTCATCAAAGTATACCTTTCTGTGCTGTTTCCTAGCCTTTGCTGAACCCAATTTGGATTCAACAATTGGGAACCTCAAGCTACCAGCATTGGTTTCTGCAACGTTATTATACCCTGATAGGTCACATCAAGATGAAAGTGTTCCTGCTTTTAGCTTACTGTTGTTAGTCATCCTGTTGTATCTTATCAGTGCTATTTGTATACCTCAAAACATTGATACATTCTTTGTATTTACTTTCTAAAATACTGAATACGCTGCTTTTTTTTGGCTGTGCATCTGTTGGTTTAATTATAAAAAAAATCTTTTGTCTTTCAAATATGCCTATGGAAAACACAGATCAAGCTGATCTAAGATGCCCATGACCTCAGCTATGTGTGTGCTGGTATCTAAAGAAACTAATGTCAGGGATCCAAGTCAATCTGTTTAGAATACTTCTATGAACGTTTCCTGAATAGAAATATTTTAGCAGGCAACTGAAAGCAGGAGATTAACTTAGATGCTCTGAAATGGCTGTTTTCCTGTGGTTAGAGATACATTAGTAAACTGAGTGAGTCCAGGGTGTGGAGTTTGGTATTGTCTTACGAGTGTCCATACCGTGGTGCTGCTAGTCCGGTCTCTAAAACAGCTGACCAGACTAATGCTTTGCCAGGTAACACACAGGCAAAGTTCAACGGGACAGGCAAGGTTCAATGGGATAGTGCGTGCTAGGGATGACTGTTGATGTTAGTATCCAGCCACCCTGTTTTGAAGGTCAAGAGAGTACAGAGGGGTTTCTCAGAGGAGGTAAGAAGAGCCCAGTGTGACTGAGTTCCTGCCTTAAGTACCTGAGATCCTTGTAGTTCAGTGTGGTGACTCCAGGACAGTACCTGAAGGCATAATGCCAGTAATTCAGTAACTAAATGGAAACTATTCACCGCCTCTCCCAACCTCCTTCCTAATCCCTGAAATGGTATCTTAGTACTAGCATGCAGATAACCCCAAATTTTCCATCTATATAGGCAGAGCTTTTTTTTTTCTTTCTAAGCTCAACACACACCTGTTCCCTAACACATTGCAGAATGTCCCACAAAATAGGTTCACCTAAGGTCCCTTTTGTGTCTGAACCTTTGTGTCCAAAGATGCTCATCTCTTCTATTACATTTCAGAGTCAAGCATTTAACAAAAGGTCAAAAGGCCACTCAAGCCTCCTTAGCCAGTGTGGACAAGGTTTCTGTAACTAATAGCACACAAAGGAATGAGCTGCCATTGACTTTGGCTGCTTTTCAATCCACCAACCAGATACATTTGGGTCATAGGAGGGGGAGATCAAAATTAATTCTTCCACATCTGTAGCAGAATGCATTTTTTGCACCTCAAGATTTAAGTGTTGGCATTGGCATTGTTTAAGTACATTAATCTTTGTAGACCATAGACTGAGAAGACCGTTATACTACAGCAGTTTTCCTGGCAGCTCGGGAGACAGGAAAATGGAAGGTAAAAGTTCAGTTGATGTCTTGATAAAGCTGTCTTTGACGCTCTGCCCCCTAGAGACTATGATTTTCCATCATCAAATATGAGCCATGGGTGGTGAAGCAACCATCAGCCAATGTTTATGCAGTCCTTTGAAGTTGGGAAATGCTTCTCCATGCTTCTTTTTTTTTTTTTTTCTCCCCAGATTCTGGCAGGCATATAAATGGGACATTTTTACCCAAAGCGCTATTTTAGCCTTTTATTTTACAGAGATAAATTAGACATTTTGTTCCATTCTCTAAAAAATAATAATTAAAAGAATAAAAAAGTCTGATTTGATTCCTAATATGCAGTGAAAGCTTAAGCTGGCTAATAATTGCTAATATACTACTTAAAGCTTCCTCTGACTCACAGCCAACTGCAGAGGGCAAGTCAAAACAGCCTTGGTTAAATAATTAAAGCATTTAAAGATGTTAGGCTTATATTTTGATCCTAATCTTTAGCTAGTATAAATCTGCCCAGCTCAATGGAACGAGTGGAGCTGCAGAAACTGAAGACTGGGTCTTATTTTCAAGACTTCCCTAGGTCATAAGTGAGTAGAATTTGTATTTATCAATATTTCTAAACCCAGTTATTTATTTCTCACTGACCGATAGTTTCTGAAACATTTTTTGAATGGGAATAAACATAGATTATTACCCTCTCATTTCTGTACTCGCTGCAGAGGTGAATTCAGGTAGTGCTGGAATAGACACAATTGTATTTTTAAACATGGATCCATCTCATATAACTTTGGCTGTCTGCTAGACTAACATACACATCTGAGCTAGTCACCCTGGGCTCCTTTTAGGATCAGTTGTGATGAACAGATGCTTCAAAGATTTAATTCACCTTTCTTCTGGTAAATATCTAAAACATTTCAGATGATCTGAGACATAGAAGTGTCTGTTTCTGCCTACTGACTATAAATGAAAGAATGTAGCTAATTCACACATTATTATCTGTATTATTGTCTCTAAATAAAGGTGAGATGAATCTTTTGCCGTCAAACAAGCTTGTCAGTTAAATGCACTCTGGTTTACACAGGGCCTCTGCACAAAATGGTATAACTTAAATGAAACGTCACAGTTCACCAGAAGAGAGAGATAACTGATGCAAAAGTCTTCTGCACGGTAGTAAATTCCTTTCTCAAACTGACTACACAACAGGCACGTTGCAACTTTCACCTCCTTTTGTTTGCTTTCCTTCTTCTAAAGTTATTTTTTCTCTGTTCAGTCAAAATGAATATCGTTTTCCCCACACTTACCAAGTACCCTGAATACCAGCGAGGATCTCCTGAGTCCTGCTATGACATAAGAATCTGTAGGGGCAGTGGTCAAGTGAGTGGGGTATGGACCAGTCTAGGACCAGTGACAATGTAATTCCATTATCCCATAATTATTTCCTCATTGACAGGAATAACAGCAGTCTGGCAATGGCCAGAAAATGGCCAAGACTCCCTGCTTTGCTTTGCCTACAAATCTTGACTGGCTATTATTATTACTGTCTGGGGGACACACACACTGGATAAAAGAACTGCTGCTCATAGGAGTGACCTTTTTAGTGGTCACCACCGTTTGGGTAGAAGCAGGATCAGAAAACTCAGATCTCCAGGGCTTTTCATCCCATTTTCACCCCTCCTGTGTTGCCTGAAAAACCCTAGTCTTTATAGAAGCAACATGCAGTTTTTCCTGCAGTCCTCTGAGTGAGCTACTTGGCTCCGATAGCCTTAAGGAGAATGTATCAGCTGCCAAATGGAGCTGTTTTTGCTCTAGGGCTCCACATACTCCTGTTGCTTAAATTGTGGTCTACAAGGAGAATTCAGAGCAAAAATAAAAAGAGGTAGGGCTGCTACGTTACTGGAAAGTTGAGATGCCTTAAGATAGTGGATTCTGGGGTCAGAGCACTGTTTTTGTTTGGCAATGAGCATTCTTCATTCAACACAGTACATTTATTACATAAGAGACACAAAACCAAAGGAGTTTAGGAAGGAGGCCAACATAATTTGGTCAATATAACTGTGGGTTTAGCCAAAATACAGTGAATCTTTTGTACTAGTTATGGAGATCACAATTATAACATATAGGAATAATCAAAATGGGAAATCTGCTTTTTTGTGCAAACACATATATCACTCCTTCCAGACATCTCAATTCCACTGTCCACCTAAACACATAAAAACATGCACACAGGGGTTGTACCATTTATGAATGGCTATTGTTCCAGGTGATTAGATCCAGCAAAGCACATCTGGATCTAAACCCAGACATGTATGTTGGTCTAGCAGACAACCAAAGTTATATGAGATGGATTCAAATTAGAAAATGTAGTTGTATCTACTCTGGCACTACCTGAATTCACCTCTGCAGCAGATACAGAAATGAGAGGGTATAATGGAAACATTATATTCATATTTAACAAATCCTTTGGAGAGAACTACATACACCCGCCATTAGTAAAGATCCTCAATGAAAACTCAGAGGCATTTAATGTCAATCTTTGCCAAATATTTACTGTAGAAATTGTAAATACAAAGGATTCTGAAATTTTCAGAATTACAGTTTCTGAAATCTCCGTTTTGTGAAAATCTCTCAAACATGGTGTTCTTTTCCCCACAACGCAGTGTTTGCAACCATACCGTGTATGTAGAAAGAGAGACATGAAGTGGGTTGGGAGTCAGCCCTAGACACAGGTCCATAGAGCTCTGTGTCTGTCTGTAGGCATCTACATAAGTCCCAGCTATCTAAGCTTCCTTTATAGTCAGTGGAGATCTCATTCACATCTAAGTCAAAGGAGACCAGAAAGTGGTTCAGCTTACTCTTAGGCAAACACTTCCATTTGGCCAGCTGAATCTCTATTTCTAGACTCAGTGAATTGCATTGGTTATGCAATTCCAATTCCAGATTTCCACTAAGTATTGTGAAAGTTTGCTCTCTTGTAGACACCTACAGACATACACCTGGGGCTCAACTCTCTTGTCTAAACATAGGCATCTACTGCCATTTTAGATGTGGCATTTGCCCAGACATAACAGACATGACACAACACCTAAGGACAGCTGGCAGCTGGAACACAGGTAGAATATCCTAGGGCATCTCAAACAGCACTGAACACCGATGTTTAAGCATCTGAATCATAGGTCTATATTTTGGGGTAGTCAAGCTGTAGATGAGTTTCACTCTTACCATTGTCACTTTAACCACCCAGAGTAGAAGAGGCACAGTGAATGCTACCTATAAAGAAAACATAGAAAGAAGAGGGATAAAATAGACTGGAGAAAAGGCTGATGAAGATATGATAATAGTCTTCAAATACCTAGAAGTCAGATATAAAGAAGAAAACAAAAAGTATTCCCCATATTCAATGAGTAAGGGAGAAATAATTATGAACATAAACTGTAGGGACATCTTTCTAATGAAATGGATCATTGCAAAACAGAGTGGATCACCTGGAAATGTTATAGTGTGTCCATGCCCGGAAGCTTCGGTGAACAGGTAGAGGGCATGGACTAGGTTTCCTCCTGAGGTCTCTTCCAGCCTTACTTCTAATGATTTTATGACTGTATTTTTCTGTGCTAGGGAATTGGAAAATGATCTCTGTGGGTGGAAATGGACTTACCCCCATCACATAGGCCTCCTGACACCACCAACAGAATTTTAAATGAGGAGCTAGACAGTCTGTAGTTCTTTAATAGGGCTTTGCTGCCAAGGGGCCCAACATGTTTCCCATAATGAGGCAAGGGTAGGAGGAGAGAAGAGGGAAATTCCTCCATTCTTTATATTTCCATAGTAGTTTGTAATTAATTTGATGCTTTTACAGAAAATTAATTGGTTTTTGATAATGAAATAGAAAGGACTAGCCAGACACTGGCAAATTAAAAAAAAAAAAATATCACAGCCTAATAGGCCCCCACGTCAGACTGATAATGCTGTCTCCCTCAGGTGCTTAAGAAAAAAATAGCCCAAGAGGAGACACTGTGAAAGTACTTGTCAATTGAAGGGTTAATCTGCCTTCCTTCCCCACTCCCCTGCTCCCTCACAACTAAAGCTAAGCAGATTAATTAAAACTTAAAAGGATTCTGATTTAGTTATGAGTAAGAAAGTGAAGTGCTGCAGCCTCACGCCTATAATTCACCATTGCAGAGTAACACTCGGACAGGCCGAGCTGTAATTAGCTTATGATGTACTATGTTCCCTGCAATTCTTCACAAAACTTCTCTTTTAGGTTTTTCCCTGCCTTACCTCCTCTTCCCTCTCATCCCTCCCAAGATGAAGGCATTTAAAAGTGGTAAATATTAATTTGTAGGAAGATGACAGCTGTGGGTCAAACAGGAGGCTGATGAATCGGCTCCGTAATCTCAACAGGTATCCTCTCCACTTCATCTGTCATCCCCTGGTGAAACAGAAAGCCATTCTATAATATTTCTACTTAATATTTCATTTTTTCCCAATATATTATCAGTGGAAAAGCAGTGCGAGGGGAAAAAAAAGGAGATCCACAGTCATGAGTATCTCCCCCTTCCCCTCAAAGTACTATGAAGTGGAGCAAGTTAGTTATTTTCCACGCGTAGCAGTTAAATTCCCACATTATTTACTATAGGAAATAATTAATAAATTTCTGTTGTCATACATTTCAGCCATCAAGCCCACAAACCATAAGCACAAGTTATCCTGTGTGGAGATCTGGTACAAAAGCTATACAACTAATTGAACATCCTTAAAAATATGAGGGTGAAAATACATGTTATATGTCAGCTTTTTGCATAGGTGATTTTCAATCTATGAAGTTAATCCTGCCTTTTGGATTTTGGTAGCAAGCTCCAGTGGAAGCTTTCATATAGGAGCCATGCTTAAATTCACCTGTGATGGTATCCATAATACTGACTGGACAGATCGGTGTCTACTGTGGGATGGAACACACAGCACTTTTATTTTGAGAAGATAGAAATTTGGTATCCAGATGGTGTTGAAAATAACCACCTAGAAACTTTAAAAAAAATGGAGGTAGTGTTATTTCACATGTTATACCTTGGCGGCTAAAACATTCACTGAGGCTTTGGACAACACTGATTTATTCCTTCCTTTGTCGGAGGGAACACCTGTATACTGCGTAAGTTCCACTTTAGGGTTGGGGGTTTGGGGAAACCCGGATATGGAACTAGATCCCTTGGCAATGGGATCACCTCTAAATATTAAGTGACCCTTGTGCCTGTCATTAGGTACCTACCTTCAAAAGGTTTGCTACAGGTTTGCAGCAGCTGATAGAAGAAACAAAGAGGAATTTAAATGGAAGTCTAATGGAGCAAATCCCATTTCTTTTAAGATTACACCCAGTCTTAAATACCAATAGACTCAGTAGGTCAAATCGGCAGCAGCAGTATTGTGTCTAAGCAGGTAGACTGGCAGCTTAGTTGTCTCAGCATAGGTGTCTAAAGTGTTGGGAATCAAGACAACTGCAAGGGGTTGACAGATACAACACATGGCATACAGTGATCTGTGCAATTCCTGAGTGACAGCAGAAACCGGGCACCCTTGGGTGACACAAATGCACCGAACACCTATGTGTCAGCAACTGTATTAAACCCACGAAAGGAATAATAAATAAATATTTAAATAAATCAGGCCAGCTGGGCTCCTGATGTCTTTCTGACTATCAAGGAGAATTAGGCATTTGCCTGTAAATCTCCCAAAGCACTCAGTTCAGCTTACAATGCCATTTGATATGCAGCAACTCCCAACTGCTGCTCCAGAGGGGGTAAGGTCTCCCAAAAGTCCCGAGTCAGAGCTAGCTGCCCTCTGCAGATGTTTGGGATACCTTTGGCATCTCAAATTACATTTGGTGTCTCCATGAGGCACCTGAACTGAGTTTCAAGTGCTTGTCAGTGACCAAAAGACCTTTGTAAATCAACTCAGGCTGCATAATTCAAGTATGAAGTGACGGGCTGAACCAGCAAATTCCCTCTGACATTTTAAGGCAGATTCAAAGATTTCAGCTCATGTCATGATTTTGATATTTAATGATAAATTAAAAAAAAGCTTTCCATCAAGAAGAGTTTTTTAGGATGAATCAGGAGACAACAAAAATAGTAGGCATGGATACTTTCTACTTCTCTTCTAGAATCTAGTAAGAATCCAGAAACATTACAATGCATTTGGCAGTGCTAATGAACACCCTTAGCTTCCCCATTTCCTAACAAGAGACCAGCAGACTTTTTGAAATCGGAAAGCCCAGTACAGGGGAAAAAACACAGCCTCTTACAACGTGGTGTTCGTTGGCAGATCCTGAGTGGTGCAGGCACTTCACAGAGTTAACAGAGATTCTAGGGAAGCTGGGTGCTTTGTCCAAACAATCGGAGTAGATGTAATACTTTTGCTCTCCCATCCCGGGTCTAAGCCCCTTGCCAGGATTCCCATTTGCCCCTTAGCTCTATGTGTAAAAATACATTCTCAGTAAGCACAGATTTTTCAAATTTTGTGCCTGGGATCATGTGGAGATTGGCTGTATGAGAACAGAGGTGTATATATTCTAAGTGTATTTAATACTGCATGTCTATAGATCTGCTTCATAAGCTTTTCTGCTCATTCGCTCTATACCATTTCCTATGTGGCTGGTGATGGGTCCTTCCAAATTCCTTTTTAGCAACTATCACTCCAAAATTAACTCTTTATGAGACCAATTATTGATTTTCCCTTTTTAATAGCTTTGGAAGGCAGAGTTGTTGCTGGGTTTCATTTTTTTATCCTCAACCTTTTCTTCCTATAATGAATGAAGTTAGTTTCTTATGATTTCTAGATTTCCTATTTATAGTCACACAGTTTACATCATTGGAATTCCTATTTAGGTCTCTAAATAACAACAGCAAAAAGGAAAAATAATAAAAAAATCTTGTACCTGTGTTCAGCTTTTATAGTGTAATTTCTGCCAATTGCAAGGGAACCATTCCCACATTTAACGTTGACTCTCTGCATAATATTTGGGAAAATGCATCCGTTTTAATTATCTTATAAAAATTGTGATCACTTTTTGAAGCAGTTTACAGGGCTGTGAACTTTGTCAGGGAATGGCCCAGGTGCCAAGACAGTGCCTTTTGCCAATATCATAAATGTTACTCAGATTTGATTGATTTATATACTTTTGAAAATTTTTATTTGCCTACCGTGCCTTGTGTTTCTACATCTACGCCATAATGAAAGATGCTCATGAAAGGTTCATTCTTTACCATTGTGCCTATCTAGTTGAAAAGCGTTTTTAACTATTATTGTTACTTCACTCTAGGCACCTGTGCATGCCCAGGGGAAAAAGTAAGTGACATCAGACTGTGAAATCAGAAGTACTTTCATGGGCTGTGAGTCCTGAGACATGGTGTAGTGGTGGTCTTGGCAGTGTTAGGTTTATGGTTGGACTCAATGATCTTAAAGGTCTTTTCCAACCTATACGATTCTGTGATTCTGTGATTCCTTCTCCATGTAAGCCCATCGCTAACCAGCAATGACATCAGGGTATAACTGCTTATAACTGCGAGCAGTTTTTGTACAGTTCAAATCAAAACATGGGTAGTTTTTATTTTTTTTTTAAACCAAGGATTTCTTCTAGGTCCCTGACATCTCATAAATGAAAATCTACTTTTTTTTGTTTAAGAAGCATTTAACAGAAGTGCACAGCGATAGGTGCATAACACAACGGATATGCAACCATTTCGGCTCTTCTAGATGATGGAGATGAAAGAAAGGGTTTCCAACAGGACCATTTCTGGTGGCTGCAGTTCCAAGTTCTTCTGACGCAAAAGATCTTCCCAAATTATCACAAGCATCTGACGTGCTCCTCATCATGTGCCCCAGAATAGTGCTGTCTAGCACTGCAGAAAGGATGAACCCGCAGGGGTTTGTACTAGATCTACAGCACCACATGAAAACATAGGATATGTTTATAATTTAAAAAATACTTCCTTTTACTCTAGGGCTAAAATTTTTAGACTAATTCTCAACTGCTTTGTAAAAGAAGATGTATTCAGTAAGACCACAGACTATACAGACAGTTTTTTGGTCTCCAGCAATGGCCAGTAATGACTGCCTGTTGGGAAGGAGCATAAAAAGGAAAATATACATTGATGTTCCCACATTTTAGCTTTCCAGCTTCCTGCAATCTGTGGCTATGCAATTTCCTGACCTGGGGGTTATTTCTTTGTCTTTCGTAGTCTATGAAGGGTTTTCTTTCTATGTTTGTGTCTAATTGCTTTTTGAACCCGTGAAAACTTATGACATTCACAGCATCCTGTGGCAATGAGTTTCATAGTTTAATTATGTGCTGCGTGAAAAAGTACTTTCCTTTAATCATTTTGAGCCCACCTTTAGATAACTTTATTTGATACCTCCTAGATTTTGTATTACAAGAAATAGCAAATAATTGTTCTTTCTGCACCTCCTCCATGATTGTCATGATTTCATAGACTTCTGTCACATCCTGAAATGATTAGTCTTTCCAGGCTGAAGAGTTGTATTTTAGTTTATCTCCCTTTACATGGAACCTATTTCACACCTTTAAGGGTCTTTATTGTCCTTTCTTTAATTTGCCAGTTTTTCTATATTTATACTAGACGTCTCTTATACACTTATTTATACCTGTTAAAAGTGATAGCATCTTTTTATCATTCAAATACAGGAGCATTTTACATCCACTTTTGACTACAAATATGTGAGACTGTGGAGAATTTGGTTCTCCATATTCAATAAATATTAACCAGTTTCAACTTATCATGGAAAAAATCTACTCTGACTTGTGATGAATTCTGGGTTCCATATTTTTTTAAAAGTATTTATTTAATATTTGTTTTGATTATTCCATCTGATGTTCTCCAATCTGGTGGAGAGAAAACAATATGTTCTGCTAATGACTATGTTTTTAATGTCTGATGAATTTTCTTCTGTGAGAGAAGGACACAGCTCTTTCAAACTCAGCAGCTGAATAGATCTATACACCCTCCGGCAGAATGTTGCCAGGATAATGACACAGCTAATGTAATTAATTAACCCTTTTGAAGTCTTAATGTTTCAAAATTTCAGGTAATGGTATTTAGGTAGCAATTTTATTTTATTTTATTTTATTTGGACTTATGTAAGATTGTAATTTGATACCTAAGCAAAAAGCCCCCCCCCCCAAAGAAAAAAGAAAGAAAGAAAGAAAAAGCCTCATCACTCTAAATGAAAAAACAGGATAATTTAAGTGAACAGAAAATTGTTAAGCTATATAATTTTTAAAATTGCATTTGCCATGTCATATGCTAACCATAAAAAACCCCAACACAAATGTTTTGCTTTGCAAAAAAAAAAAATAATAAAAAATATTGCTTTGGTTATGAAGCTTGAAACATGGGTTCAAAACCTAGATGTGCTATGGACTGCAAATCACAATGTGACCTTGGCTGCAACACTTAATTGCTATGTGCCTTATTCTGTGATCTTTAAAAAAGGGGAAAATATCATTTCCTTATCCCTGATTTTTATCTGCCTCATTTATTCAGACTTCAAATAGGACAGGATCTGGCCTTTTTTTTATGGTAGGAACAGCACTTAGTACAGTGAAGTTCTGAACTTGATAATAAACCTTTTGTTACAGAGTCCTGTGGATGAGATGACACTCAGTGTTGATAAATATGTCTAGGCAACTAAGTAATTTGAAGTTGCATTTTAATTCTATTCAAGAAAGACGACTAAAATCCTGGTTTGATTTATATAGGTGAAAATCTGGAATAATTCTGTTGAGCTCTCATGGTTCTTTCTCATTTACACTGAGGTGACAAAAACTCGTTTGTTTTTAGTTTCATTGTGGACTTGAAATTGAAATTAAAGCATGTCTGTTACTTCAAGATTACATTTGGTGCCTTTTTTAATCCATGGAAAAACAGTTGCAGTGTTGCCACTGAAGAAGACATTCTCCGTCAAACAATCCAGTGAGTTCAGAGTCATTGTATAAACGAAAAGTTTGGTCTGCTACCAGCCGCTCTTTGAGAGAGCTGCATCTCCTTTGCTCAGTGTTATGCTTTTTTACTGGGTATTTCAGTTGGGAAACTACAAATGTTTACAGTCATCATAGTCCAGGTCCTGAACACCAAGAAATCTCGTGAAGTTTCCTGCCATGTTCAAATCTTTTCCATCTCTCTAATTATGCCTTCTGTAAAAGCAGCAGCAGGACTAGCAGCATAACTGGGGAAAGATAGATATACACTTTAGCTCTCTTTTCATTTTACAATTTTGAAAAATCGCAGAATGGTGAAAATTATATTTTCTTCCTCAGAGTAAGGTTATATTTTAAAAAAGGTTAATTAAAATGTCAAAAATTTGGACTTTATTTTGATAATGCGAAGGTGTATGATTTTAACTTTTTTTCCATGTAAAATTAACAGAAACTTAAACAAGACATTTCATAATAAAGATCATTCAAATTATAGGTTTTAAATTATTCAGAATAGACATTTTCATTTTAGTTTATTTTCCTAAAACCCTCAGCAATAGGTAAAATCAGGATGTAGGAAAAAATATAGTAATACTGCCAAACCTGTTGTTTGTTTTCTCAGCATTGGGCCAGGAGATGATACTAGGAACAGACAGATGTAAAACTTGTTGAGTTGAAAATGTGAGAGGCATTCAGCCACCCTAATGGAGGCATCTAGTGTTATTTTGGATACCACAAGATATCCTGCTTGGCCTCCACTTGCTACTCCAGGGAAGCATGAGTCCCCAGAGGTCTTCTGGGATGTTTTAGATAACCTTGCTTGCTGACAAGGCACCTACATTTAGGCAACTAAAGGGTGCTTCTTATGCCTGTGGTGTAATTTCCTTAGCAAGCATCAGAAGAAGATTGTCCTCTTCCATGGAGTAGATACAGGACTACTTTGGAGGGACGTCAACTCACACTACTGTTAACCTGTGTTGCTATTGCACTTCTGTGATTAGCCATGGGTATGTAAATGCTGTAAGGAGAGTCCCTCCATCTGCTATCATTTTTATTTCTGGAGGTATTCGTACTCCCAAGGTTCCAGGTGAGCTCAGGAACCATTCAAGACAGAGGTGGTGTAAACACATGGTAAGATACAATCCTTGAAAAGTTTATGAGCTGTCTGAACAAAGGGATAATGTTGTCTAGAGCCAATGCTAAAGCACACCGAGTTCAGGTAATGCCAAAATGACATGAGATTCCTGTGGCAATGGCGAGAACTACACCCAGAGCTCCTCCGCATCCACGTCTTGACTCCAAACCCTTCTTGATGCTGGACAATGAATTTGACTCAGTTTTATGTGTTCATCCCTTGTAATGCAAGCTCTGTTAAGTTTCAGCTGATGGAATCAAGGCAGTTGCTCTAAGGGAACCCTGTCTTCATTTTGCATACCACAGCTGTTTTCTTGCATTTTTTCATCCCCAGTGATTTTTTGGACCTGTTGCTCCCTCCTCTCTGGGAAGATTTGATGCACTATTGTGGATATTCATGATAATATGACAATATTTTATTTACCTCTCTTCTTTTAATTGTACATATTTATTCTCCATCAGTGAGATGTAGTATCCTAATACAGCGTACCTCTGCAGGCATCAAGCCTTGTCTTTATTGGCCCTTGCAAAGAGTAACTCAGAGCAGCATAGAAGTGCTGTATTTTATGAGGCTGCCTGTGGTTCCAGGAGTCATATCCCAGATGAGCATTAGTGCAGCTGATTTTCAAGCAATATTAAGGGAAAAGCTGACTTGAGAGCCAGGTACACTAGTTTTACACCAGCTGAGAGATTCCCTGTGCCAAGGCAGCACAAAGATCTGGTCCTTTGGCTGGTGCTTGGAGCATCTTGGAAAGAATCCTATTTCCATGCCCCTTTTTTTTTTTCTGGAAATGAGCATTCCAGTGAGTGTGCGTTCAGTAGTATGCGCATGCTTTAGTAGCCTAGAACGCTGGCACTAATCCCTTTTCAATCCTGGTGGCAATATCAGAGTATTAACAGAGGCTTTTTAATTGTGAGCTTTTAAACAGCCATATTAAAAGAAAAAAAAGATATGCAATATAATCTTGCCCAAATGTTATTTCAATGCCAATAAAAACCAATGAATAGACTGAAGACCTCAGTAAATAAAACCCCGTTATTTTACTTCAGGGATTGCAATTGTTGGCCAGACTCAGAATTTTCACTGAAAATGAGATTGGTGGTTTTATTTTAGCCTGAGTAGATAATTCACATATTGAAAAATAGTTTGATAATTATTCTCATTAGTCAACTAGGACAGAGCAAGATATAATGGATTTAAGCTGTGGCAGGGAAATTTAGGTTAAATTTTAGTAGTTAAAAAGGGAGAGAGAAGAAGAAATGGTAAAGAAAAGAAAAAAATGCAGCAATTCAGGGAACAAAATAAGTAGCAAGGAGAAGACATGATGTGAAATGCTGAAGGCTGAGAAAAGACACATCTTACCAAGGAGGTGTCTTCAATAAGTATAACATTCCTTAAGTCTGGTGAAGACTTAGGAGCATATTTCCTTTACACATTTTTGTTATTATTTTTATAAAGTGCTTTGTTCAAGAAGCAAGCCCTTTTTTGGTATTTAGTCATTAAGTTATGTCCCTACATAACTGTTATCAGGGTGTATCCACAAATCTGAAAGGAGCCAAAGAGAGGGATTGAAGGGAGACAAGGTGGGGGTACAAGGTGGATGTGTATCTCCATCCCTTTGCCAGGAGCTCTTGGCATGTCTTTATTATATCGGGGTTTACCATCCGGCCTTATGGATTTTACTATGAACTTTGTGCATTCCTTTTTTTGTTTTTTTTTTTGGGGGGGGGGGGTATTTTTATGTCAAAAGTGGCAACCCTATCCAGAACTGACTAATAGGTGTTATAATTGGACACAAGTTTGCTAGCTGAAACAGGGCATTCTGATGCAGCTATACTGCTCTCCACAAGGACCTCCATGTAGCGTTTTAATGTGCTTTCTCACTGGAGTCAGCGGTGGAGATTTCTGAACAACGATCCATTGAGTCTTCACCCAGAATTCAGATGTCTTTTGTTTCAAAGACCTTATAATCTCAGGATAATGCAAGAGAAGGTAATTAGGTGTCATGCAAAAGAAGTAGTGGAAGCAGCAGAAGTATTCAGTGTATTCTGGGCACCTAGAACTCGTGGATTTGAGAAACCATCAACTACTAGCACTCATAAAATCACTGAAGGCTGCAATACCGCTTTTTTTCATGGCAATCCTAATAAATTCAGTGGTGCTATACGTGAAACACAGGAGTAATCTACATGATACACAGGACTAATCAAGAAACTCTGTTTCAGTTTAGCCATTAAAAAATTAGGAGCCTAGCCTTAGTTAGATATCTAGTTTCCTGCAGTCAGACAGGCACATCCACAGAGAAGCATTTCAACTCCGATGTCTTAATCACCTCTTGTAGGTAGGATTAATCACTCTCCAGGGATTCATGTGTCTCCTCATTCCCTAATGAAGGAACTTACACCAGCAGCTGAGATGGCACACCTAACTTGATAGCTAAGGTACATCTGAGTCAAAATGGATAAAAGGCGCTATCTCAGTTAAGTGCCTATGGAAAATAAATGCTATTCAATAAGAATCACTTTTCTGAGATTCCCAGTGCTCTGAGACAAAACAAGGAAGACAGAAAATTAGTTTGGAAACTTGGTCCATGACATTAAACCTGTAAAATTGTTATTATATTAATTTGAAATTACTACAATGACAAGAAAGCTTTCAAGGCTTTCTGTACCACATAATTAAGCAACTAATCCCTTAACCCATCTCATTGAACTGTAGTTTTCTAGAAATAATGTTCCTTGACTAAGTTAGCTGTCAAGACATACCCCAATGGTCAGCAAGGAGAGACTAGATCCTAAGGACAATAATTCATCCCATCATAAAATTGGTGTCTCTTTTAGTTGGAATTGATTTCTGTCTTGACATACCTATCTCCTTCCAACTATAGCAGGAGCTTAGTCAGCTAGCTCAGACTAAATGCCTAATTTCGGTATTGGAAAAGTTAGGTAAAATGACGTTCGCCTAGAATGAAAATACAAAATGAATTCTTTGATAAGGACCTAAAGTAGCTGTTACTGTATTGAATCAACTAGCAGTGATTGATGACTGCTCTTGGACTTATATGAATGTGTCATAGGAACGATATTTTATTTACATCTGAGAACATGACCCTTCTGAATTGCAGCTGTAATTCAGAGGGAAATAAAATAAGGAGAGAGCTCTGAATAACATGAATGAAGCACCTATATGTCTGTGCCAGGAGTCTTGGAATTGGGGTATGAAGGCTGAGAGCTGAGTGAACAAGTCTGCTGAGTGTGGTGGCACCAAAAGGGGATAAAAGTAGTGTGAAAAGTTTATAACTAGACTTTAGACTGTTCCTAGTAACTAAATTGGGAATTACTGTTGAATATTTTGGTCTAATAATGAAATCAATTTTCACCTTTTGCAATCTAGTAAATTTTCCTGGAGTAACAGAAGGTTACAGGAATTCATCAAGGGCTACAGGCAATAGATTCTAAATGCTGGGAGCCTAAGAGTGCATTGGATATACCCAAAATCTACTGAGGATAAGCATAGCATAATTCACAGAGGGACTGCATATTGGTCAGCTCCAAAATCCAGCTCTTCCCCATGACATTTTTTTTTCCTATGAGAATGAAACTGTATAGATATTTTTTAGAGATTTTTCTTATTTTAATCCAGCTTTACTGAACAGGCCTAGTAGTCAGCTGGGTATCTTTAGTCTAAACATAAACAATAAAAATGTTTGAAGATTAAACTTTTTCTGACAGGTGCCCATAAACTTCCAAATTCCACTGGGAGAAATGTAGTGTAAAAATGGTTGAAGTAAACTTTACAATCTTTCTGTTGACTCCTGTGCTGTTTGCGTTAGTATTCCGTAACTACAGCTGCTCTTGACACATTTGAAATACTGCTATTATACATCATGAGAAAAAGAAAATGTGTGTTCAGAAATGTGGAAGTCCTTTGGAGCAGGGCCACAGCAGCTGAAATTCAGAAGCATTTCACTGCTGTTAATTAATCCATACCAATGTATAACTCACAAAAGCAAGAGCTTGACATGCTGTTGCATCCATTCTGTCTATAAAAAGTCTATGTGTATAGTCTTCAGAATATCTCATTAATTTGCCTTTTTAGTAATAGTATCGATAACACACGTATATGGGTTTTCCATGTAATTACTTAAGTACATTTCTTGCAACACCCCAGGGAACAAAATTTGAAATGGACCTCAAAACTAGTTTTAATTCCCAAATGGAAATGGCTGAGGGTACATCTGTGCGAGTAAACAAAACACTGCTGGAAATGGACACAGGCACTAAAATGTGGCCGTTCATACTGTTATACATCCAGAGCAGTCTTCAGCGTGGTTTTGTTCCAGACCAACTAGTGTACTCCCAAATGATTTCACTGCATATTTGAGGTCTTAGTGTGGGCCAAGGACAATTCCTTTTAGGCAATTTGGATGCATTCATGCTGTTTTGGAGGCTAAGGCAATTTAGTAGTATGCGCACAACCAGTCTGAGCCTATTGCCCTCAGGACCAGAGAACAGGTTCTAGCACTATTCATTTCACTAATAAACAGTTACCTGAAATATTCTGCCTTCTAAAGGTTGGTCCTGATTCTTCAAATTTAGAGATGTTCAATAGCCTGACTGCAGCCACCTTTCCTGTCTTGAAACTCTGTTTAAGTCCTCCTATATTGGAGAAGACCCGTAAAACCAGAGGAAGAGCTGCAATATATATCTAAGAACAGAGATGTTCCCAGTTACATTTTTGCTCTCTTGCACGATGGTGAGGAATTTACAAAACATGGCAGCAAGTTTTACTGCTTTTTGCACCATTTTAAACAGAATGCTGCCACAAAAGCAGCGCTGCAGGATGTGTATGTCTTTTATCTCTGTTTGTGATTCATCAGTGGCAAGGATGTTGCTTGGACTTCAGGATTTCCCTCCCCTTGTGCAATAATTATGCTCTGATAGTGGTACTCGGATGTAAGTTGGTGTAGTTTGTGGTTAAACTTAGGAGCACTCTGAAATACCTTCCTACATCAGGCAAGAGTAGAATATCAGAGAACAAGCATCATTAGCATCCACTTTGAACTAAAGAACAAATTTGATAATGTCTGCATTAATTTGGCATCTCTTTTTACGCTGAACACTCTTTGTAACACAAGGCAATCATTCCTGTGGCTTGTTTGTTCTTAGCAATCACACAACAGCTTTAAATTGGTAAAGTGCAGTGAATCTTAAGTGAATACTTTATACTCGTACAACAATTTGCAGTTTATTTTGACACAACTATGGTTTTGAAGCTTTTAGGGGATATGAAAATCATTATTGGTACATACAAGAAAAGTCTGGGTAAAACTGCAGTATGTGGTTACCTTCTTCCTAATCCAAACAGTTCACCCAATATTAACTTCAGTAGAAGAAAAATACATTTCTATTTTTCTAGCAATAAAAAATTCCATTGCTTGTCCATGGGAATGACAAAGGAAGATTTTCTTAAATAGTCTTTGAGAATGAGTAAAGAGTACGTATCATTGTAAAAGGAGAGATATTTTTCAACACATGGACTGTACGGTCATTCTTTCCAACATTTCAATATTGTCAGTCCAGAAGTTTAGATAATAAATTTCAACTACAGTATTCCCCCACACACTTTTTCTCCCTTCTGATTCTTTTTTTTTTTTTTTTTTTTAACATTTGGAAACCTCCTACATCTCTGAAAATGTTAATAGGCTAATTATCACTGAGTTAATTTGCAAGTCATATTCCCTCCTGCCCCCACATTAAAAAAAAAAAAAAAGAAATCTCCTCCCCCATTTTATTTTTTGGCAAGTAAAAAAAAAAAGAAAAGGCGAGTGAACTTAGCCACAAAATAAGTCAAGGGAAAAATGAAGTACTAATTAAGAAAGCTGGGGTTTTATGCAAATGACTTCTTCACCGAAGACAGTCTAATGAATGTGCCCTGAGTCGATCCGTGTGCGTTTTCGCCAAGCTGACAGCTGGCTCGGAGGAAGGTCAGACAGAATCAAGCGTGCACAGAGCATAATCCTTCAGATTGGCAGCTCTGCCCCCTGGTCACTGTTTGATTATCTCCCAAATTGCTGTATTTCACAGAGATAATGATTTTTTATGGTCACAGATTTGAAGACAACTGCTGTATCCTGAGGGTTGTCGTTCTGCAAGGAGACACTGCTGCTTCCTTCAGAGGAGAAGAAGGGGGAAAAAAAAGTTGCTCTCTCCTTTTTCCCTCTCTCCCCCACTCTCCTTTCCCCATCTCTCCTTCTTCTATTTATTTATTATATTTCTCGTAGTTAAGAAGAGCCCCTATTCCTACCAGTTAGACAACTTGTCCCATTGCAGCGTCTCCGGGAGGAGGGCGGCGTGCCGCTGCAGACATTCCCGCGCTAAGCCCGACCACATCTCATGGAGATAACACAATTCTCCAATGAAGTATGAAAGAGCAAACATTCAGGAGGGGAGAAATCGGGAGGGGGGGCTCTGAAGGAATTCTCTGCACATGGTTGCTCTTCATCGCTGCTTGGTGGCTTGCTGTCCTGATGGCCAGATATGCTGGGCCTCGGGGGGTTGTAAAAAAACATCGCGGGCCAGGAAAGAGGATAAGTGCCAGAGGCAGCAGTGGTGGAGATGGTTTTCAAAACAGACCAGGTGCAGATGTACAAACAACACAGCATCTCACACTATTCACATCCCTCACATTGGCACCTGTGGATGGATTTCCCCTTTGAAGCTCAACACCCAAAGGGACGAATGCTTCTGAAAATGTGGGTACTCCAGAAAAAATGGCATTTAGAGCTCCAGGAAGGATTCAGTGGGAAAACATGAACTGTTTGTGTCCCAAAGAGCTGGTCATGCATTACCAGAGTACATGCTTTTTCCTTGGAAAAATGTTGTCAAAAGTGAGCTTTTCAAAAGAACATGTTTGCCAAGATAGACAAGGACAGAACTTCTGACAAAAAGAAAAAAGCATTCTTAGGTGTAAACAAAACGTTGTCCTCCTATATCTCAAACCATATCAAAATAGCCAATAGCTTGGTGGTTTGTTCACTCAAGGGGCAGATTGAGGGATCCAAGTAAAAGATATGGATTTATCAATATATTTATTTATTAGTCTATTTATTAGATATTTAATTGAGGTGCCCATTTATGAATCTAGTCATCTGAATTTCCTTGCATAACAGTAGAGGAAGAAGGAAATTTTATGAGTGCTAATGGATGGTGACTCCCAGAGCAACAACTCTCATGTGAGATGAGGTGTGTCTTTCCACTGAGCGGAAAAAACTTAATGCTTCAGTCAAGGAAGAGTAGATCAGAGGTAAAATCTCGATACTGTTTCATTTAGAGCTGTATGTTGAAACTCATTTTCTAATGCTATTGTGAAGGCCTTGAACAGCAGACTGTTCTTGTTCTGTTTTTACCTTCTTTCCTTTTTTGTTTTTCGGTAATGCCACAGGGAAAAAGAAACCAATTTTTGCGAAATTTTAATAATTTTCTTAAGCTGGGTCCGCTATCTCTGTATTATGAACTGCATATAAAGGCAGGAAGGGGTGTCAAATCTTTCCTCTGGACCAGGGCAAAAAGAAGCTAATTCTCTACACACTCACTCTATCCCCAAATGTTTCATCTGGAAAGCATGAACAAATTGGAGAACAAGCAACAGGTTTTGGAAGATGCTCCTCGAGTACAAAGGAAGTGTTTTGATCCCTATACTTGGATAGGAATGATTTTGAAGGGCTTGCAAGAAGTAGAGTCTTTCTGGAAGAGCAACAGATTGTGATAGGGAAGTACTTAGGGAAAAGACTATAAAGTTGCATGATATCTGTACTCTCGGTAAGTGGAAAGATTGGCTGGGTATCCCTGAGGCAAAAAAGAAAGCCTGTAGATCAGCTCGCTGGTGGGGAGGTCCTTGTTTAGCACCTGAAAATCTAGCAAAGGGTAAGAGTTTCTTTTCCTGAGGGAATGAAGAAAGCAAGATATGGATTGAGTCAGCTGCAATGTGGATGTTTGTTCATTTGGAGTAGGTCCTGTTTCACAACTGGTCTAACAATATTGAGCTCTAGTTCAGTCCCCACAAGGGTTTCGCTTGTGTCTTGTGTCCACTTCTGATCAGACACCTACATGAGCATCCAAAGTGTCCTAGACTGTGTGCACTGGCCAGCTGCTGTTGGAATTTAGCATGCTGCTTTGGGAGTTCAACTAAATTGCTGTAGCACTGGCTGATGGGCTGCAAGTCACAGTGAAGGCAGTAGAAGCAAAAATGAGAAAAAGTGCTTTAGTAATGACTAGTACAGCACCAAATCTAGATGTCTGGAAAACCCGGATACTTAGCACTGCCATGGAAACTTTGTCTTTATCTCTGTCTTCATATCCAGATCTCTAACATATACACTGAACCATGCCCTGTTATTGGATAAACATGGTATCCAGCTAAAAAGCACAGAAGAGGAAATCACTCTTGCTTCTACAAGCAGATGAAATAAAATGCACAGTGAACTATTCATGATTCAGAGCGTTCCTTTCCTGTACATGCTGACAGGAACTAGAGCACAGATTGACTTGATCTTTTTAGCCTCTGTCTATACTTGCATGAATAGGTTTCTTCCTTTATTACACTCAATATGTTTAAAGGCTTGCAGGGAAATAATGCAAGAGCCCTCCTGTGGCTGATTTTAACACTTACCATTCATATTATAGCTGTAAGAGACTAATAGTCAAGTGGCCAGAAGTATCTGCTTTTAATAATGCACAATATCCTCTGAGTTATGGATGGAAAAAGCTGATTATGCTAAACTATCTCCAAGCCTGTATAGAGTTACTTCCTACAGTCAATTCACACTTATTTTTCTAGGCAGCATGCTAACATTTTTTAAATTCCCACACACTGTTGTTCACAATACTATTATAAGCAAATAGCTGACCCTCTAAACAAGTTTATCTAGAAATTCACCCACAATTTCACATGGGAAAAGGGGATCTGACTAAACCCTCTCCTAGTACCTCACAGGTTTGTTTTCAGTCTTTAATGCTTGCAATCTTCCAACTATTGCTTCCCCTCAGGGCTGTATGCAGTGCTTTTAATCCCTTCTTTTAAACTGATCCCTCCCAAGTCCCCACTCTTCTCCAAATGCATTTGTTCTTTTTTTCAGTCATAAAGAAGTATCCAGATGGATGGAGTACTCCTACTAAGTTGCATCAGACCTTACTATTGCAGAATTGCTCCTCTGCTTAAATATGTAAGGCCATTGTGTTGGCTGCCTCAGATCACACTGACCTCACGGTGACATTTTCTTGACCCAGTCTTCATGACTAGCTTTTAGGTTTTACATTCAAGTTGTTTTCCAAAAGTTTCTTCTTTAATGGTTTTTAGTTGTAAGGGATCTTCTTTGGTTGGTACAGGATTTAGTGTCCTTAAATCATTAAATCATTCTAAGAGAAGAGTAACTTCCAAAGCCAGGTAAGCTCAGTGATGTTCACAGTAGGCTGAGCTGCCTTAAATACAGGAAACATAGAGTAGCTAAAGCTGTCTCAAATCTCCAGCCTGCATTGCCGACCAGTAACTTGTTCCTCTAGCCAAGCTCTCAGGCGCAGAGGACAGCTGAGAAACTGTAATTTGATTACTAGACTCCACCAAAAACCAGAAGATACAAAATAAGGTTTAGAATCAGACAACACAAAAAGAGTATAAGACTCTAAAGTCTAAAAGAGGATGTATTTATTTTTTCATGTGCATCAGTCATGGTTATTCTGATTGCCTGCCTACCTGCCAAAAGCTGGAGAGGAAATCACACTGTGATAGGATCCTGGAAGAAAATAAATAAAATCCTTCAGGCTATTGGAATAGTTTGCATTAGCCCTTAAGAAAAAAATCATTTTTTTGCTAACTAATAAAATGTATGAACAGTGTGAGCCCTGGATAGCTATGGTGGAAGAGATTAAGATTCAAGTTAGTGCTGTCTTTCATGCAGACTAGGGATTTTTACTGCACTTTTTCACATCACAGATGAGTGCCCCAAGCACCAAGCCAAAAGATCTTTCAAAGTGGGTGATCAGCAATTCTTTTCCTGATGCAAGAAACTGCTTCTGCTGCTTCTGTAAGAACAGGTGCATACATTACCTGACAAAATTATTTTTGACAAAATAAGATTTGTCTACATATAATGATTTAACAGGAAACTCTTGACTTCCTCTAACGACCTGTCTTTTTGTATCGACTTGATGAAAAATCTGAAGTCTACAGGAAAAAAGTCAACTCTGTTGCCTATCTTATTTCAGATCTAAGCCACAATTTTGCAAGAACAGAATAAGGAGTTATACATATTTCAGTAAAAAGAATTCAAGACAATGTCTTACATTTTGGAAAATATGGAAGAAATGCAACAAACTCCATAATCTGAATGAATCTCTAAGCATCAGCAGGCAATGTTCAACATAATTATTTGACAACAGCACCACTAGATTAGATTAACTCTTCAGAGAAGTAGGGTATAACGCTGTAGGACATGATGAATAGATTATCAGTCCAAAAGGACTTCTCACTGGTACAAAACTGGTACAGAGTCAAAGTGGTAGTGGAAACACTGCGGTTTTTAAATACTTTTAGGGATTTTCAAGCAGGTAAAATTCAGAGCTCATGTCTGAGTATATTTCATTGAAAAAGTAGGAATTCTGCATAAAACTAAATAAATCAGAAAGAAACTAAAACTGGTTATGGGGTGAAAATTTTTGGTCTCATCAGTAGAGTACATTCATTGATACAATTAGTAGTCTTAATGTGTGGAAATGTATTGTGTTCATTAACGCTTAGTAAGTCAGTTGAAACAGTTTATCAATGGCTTCCAAAGGAAAAGAATATTGTAAAAAGAATAGTGAAGGAGTCCAACCCTTCCATCCCCTGTGCTAAGGAAAGCTGATTTTACCTTAAGGCAAAGAATAAAAGGGAGAAGGTATAGATGCACGGCTCTGGGAATCACACCAGAACATCTTCCCAGCTGCTTATAGCTGAGGGTCCCAGTTCAACAGCACGTCAGGCTCCTGTTTAGACATGCTATAGTCCCTCATGCTGCCTACCAAGCAGGTCTAGGTGGCTCCCAGCTCAGCCAGTGGGAGCAGTGATGTTTCTACCATCCCAGTAGAAAATCATATACAGCTCATTTAGGGGCTCTAGTTTGTTCTTCAGAGATAGGACATGCTTCCTTTAACTGAGTCTAAATTTACAGGCTACCTGAACCGTCTTTATAAATATCTAAAGTAGGAAATCTGATGATGACACATTTCTTCTGAATGAAGTGCCATGGTCATCCGTATCACTAACCTCCCCCTTGCAAAGGCTTTGTCGGCTGAGCTGCATTTATTGCAAAGCTCTGTATTATAAAAACTGTACATCATTAAGGTTTATTGATTTTTTAACACTCCTTCTTTCTGGTAACAAAATGAAGGAGTTTCTAATTTTGACTGTGTTCAGAAGATGTTCATGTTGGTCACCTTTATTTTTATGCAGATTGTGTAAAGAAAGCATAAACTTCTTTGGAAAAGCTGTAAGTAAAGGATCAAACTGCAACTCAGTGGGGGGAAGGGAGAGAAGGGAGGGCAGGGAGATCTATCCCAACCAATTAGGAATACCCTCTGAATTAGGCAGACGTCAGTTGCACAACTTCACCCGTCCTCCCCAGCCATGCCCCTGGATAAAAGAGAGAACCACAATGGTAGTTAAAACAATTATCATCCAGTGGAGCTTGATTCTAAACTGCTCTGCTAGGAAGTGGCAAGGAGCATTCAGATCCTAATGCAGCAAGCAATCGCTTTTTCCTCCCCTTGGGTAGAGAAGCTCCTGGCTTTTTAAGCAATTCTGTACCTCTGAACTAGTCCTTGCAGGGCTTTGGGGTAGCATGCCAGTGGCACTGCATCCCATTATCATCATTGCATGTCACTGGAGGCAACAACAGGAAAGAGATGCAGAAAGGACTGGGAATGAGAGGAGACATTAATAACAGTATACTGCTCCGTGCTGACAAAAGCAGGAGAAGGTATTGAGAGGGCTGCTAGAACAACAGAAGGAGGAGAGATAGAAACAAAGGACACAAAAATTGACTAATAAAAGATAGGACCAGCTTTGCAATAGCCTTGGTTAGAAAAGCAGAGGTAGCTAAATAGCAGGCATAATTGCATGTCGTGTTCCCTGCCATTTTTTGATGTTCATCAAATCACTTAGGGCCTGATTTGCAAAAAATATCTGTGTGTCTCAAAGACAAAGAAATAAAAAGTTGAACTTAAAGAAGTTCCTAAACAAACTAGGAGCCTGTCCCACTTTTAAGGGGAACTAAAAATACACACCATAAAAAGCACAAATGCTATGTCTTCGCTGGCATATTGAATGCTACTACTGTTCCTTGGCCTCTAGATCGGCTGGCATAGTCTAACTGCATCCACCCTCTTAAACCCTCTTAAAACCTCCTAAACGTTGAACTCAAATCTAGATAGCTACATCTAGCATCCTAAATTGCAGGCTGACTTGCTAATATTATCTCCAGCTGTACACTTTCTTCAAGAAGGAAAGCCTCAGTGCTTAGGAAAAATTAGGAAAATT
This sequence comes from Mycteria americana, assembly GCF_035582795.1. Lineage (NCBI taxonomy): Eukaryota > Metazoa > Chordata > Aves > Ciconiiformes > Ciconiidae > Mycteria > Mycteria americana. The sequence continues at coordinate 4,970,229 of NC_134367.1, read as the reverse complement.
TAGGAAAAATTCACCTAAAAAATCTCCATCATTTCTTGCAGCACCCCAGATGTCTTTTCCACTAAGTCATTCAGCCTTCTGTCAATTTGCCATAGCCATACAGCCAAAAAGGGTAATGCTGCTGTAGCACTCTTCAAAAATCTAAGTAAAATAATAGAAACAAGGAATAAGGCTCACTTTCCACCACTCTCAGGATCTCATTGCACTTTTGTCTTCTTTATTCAGCTTTGGCTTTCAGTGAAGAAAGTGAAACTTTTAGAGTACAACTCATGTGACCCAGTTTAGACTTTTTGAAGAGATAAAATTGCATCCTCAACCTGTTTCTCTCCTCTGACTTGATGGGAGTCCAGACAGGCACCCCAGATACAGACAGTTGCGTAATAGACTTCCAGACTCACTCTGATGATTCTTACTTTGACATAAAACCATCTAGGACCTTGCTGTTTCATGAAACATAAGGAATGTCTTATTTCCAAATCTTTGTTACCATCATTGATCTCTACATATAAAATTGATTAATTTCCATCAGCCAGTTCCAATTATATCCCAATTATAGGCAGTTCTTAGAGATTTTAAATCAAAGGAGACCATTATGATGATTAGCCTAATTTCCGTCATAGCACAGAAAGTAAATGTCATCTAATTGGTCTGGTTTTGAGTCCCATAAACAACTATTTCAGTTAAGGCAGCATCAATTTAGTAATGGCTGCTGCCCAAGCTGAACATCAGGGCCTATACATGTCCACATTGCTTTCTGATGGCTCCACCTAAATGCTCCATTATCCACTCTTCAACCATTTTGCATTCCCAGAGCTAACAGGAATGTAAAATATTGCAGAATGGGTAATTTCTGGCTGAAAGATGGGATCCTTAAAGTATCTTGATGTTGCCACCATGGCATTTTCAGGCTTTTTTAGAAGGCTGTTGTGATGTAAATGCTCATCATTGACATAGCCATGAGCCTTGAACTTATTTTTAGGTGACATTCACCATTTTGGTCTACTGCATAGATCCTATCTGCATTTCTTTCCATGGATGTGTCCTTGTAGAATGAAATGACCCTTGCAAAGGTCTTGGAAAGCAATGACTATTCTGTGTTCTTTCGCCTAATCTGAGACATTCTTATGAAAGGTGGGAGTTTGGGTGGGAGCTAAGTTCCCATTTCTAAAATTTGGAGCTTTTGTTTTCAAATATGGACTTCAGTAGAGCTGGGAAAATTATAAGAATTAGTGTCTCAGCTTTTTTTCCCCCATGACAGATCTTGGCCAGCATAGACACTTTTTGGTGCCTTTCATGAACTTAGAACCTCAACACAGAAGTACTGGGACAACTTCATGCAGGCCAGAACAAGCAGTCAGTTCTGGCCACAACAAGCACACTAAAAAGCTTAGGTAAATATGGAGAAAAAAACACCCTTAATTTATTCCTGCACAGACAATTTACAGGATGGACCAGGTCATGATATCCAAAAGCAGCATTATACCAGCAACCCAGAAGGCTCCATGGATCTCAGAATCAGTTAAGGCTTCTATCAACTTTGCCACTGCCTCCAACTTCCTTCTATCAACTACTCCACTGCCAGACTGTGTGTAGCCTGACAGTAGACTCAGCGGAGTACACAGGTATCTAATCACCAGTACATATCACACACATGTATGCCTGAGCAGATATGGAGGAAACATCTTGAGAATATTTTTTCCATCATTAGCATCAACAGTCTTTCCTTATGAATATTTGCAATAAATAAATGCTTGATATGGGTACACTTGTAACACAGCAGGGAACAGGGAATGGTAGAGGGAGGGTTACGTCCTCATTTCTTGGCAGAAATAAAAAACCTATTCAGATTTAGCTCTGTTTGGAATAAATAAAAAGCAAACAAACATCTCAATGCACCCAAAGGCTTTGTATAGCTGGAAGCTTTATTGATTCATATACCACCCACATAATCTGCCAAAATGCACTACACTTTTTTTTTTTTTTAAATCTTCTTCACAGGAAAGTCTAACCCTCCAAGCTCATTTATTTGAGGGAAAAGAATTAAATAAATCCTTTAAACACTACTAAGTCTGCTCTGGCAAAAGGCTTTTGGTGGTGGCTCAAAGAAAATGCATTCTCTTGTCCTGCGGGAATTGCATGAATTGTTTGGGAGCACCATGCCCAGCCCACAGAGAAGAGATGACTTTTGTCTGTCATAGTTGACAGCAAAACAGACGTTGTTAGATAGGGTTCTTAGAAAGGGAAAAGTTCATATCAGGTCACTAAATTTCAGCATACTCCCTGGAAACCATGACACTGAAATAACCAAATGCTGACAGTTATATGGGAAATGCAGCCTGATCTTTTGGAAGAATTGCCATGACTTCTGTTTTGAGTGGGAATAGAAAGAGGAAATATGCCTGCAGATGTGCTATGTGTAGCTGCATGTAGCCTTGTGGGGGCTCTTTCACTGTGTCTACACTGTGAGGCAAAGAATGGTAAAAGCAGGATTAAGCATGTGAAGCTGCATGACTTGTGTGCTTTCTACCCAAATTACTTGTGGTTGTCTGGTGGTAGCTAAATTCAAAGTGTCCACCCAAATCTTGGGATGAAATGGGACATTTCTCTACTCCTGGGGCAAACTGGCACAAAAGAATTTGCACCTATATATATATATATTTCGTTTCCAAAACTGGATGGATGCATCCAGACCTAGGAATAGTCCCTAGCCCATGCTAGCTCATGAGCAGTGTCTGAGAGATGTTTCACAGATTGTTTTTGTTGCATGCAAAAAAACCCATGCCATGCCACTCAAACATTTAAGAGTGTGTGCAAGTGCATTCCAGTGCCAGAATTTTTATAGGGCTGTACAGACGTAGTTGGAGGGGTTTAACTCATCTAGTTTTAGATAGCTAGAACGTTCTTCTAAGCTAGTTACTCACAATGCTCTTTGTACTCCACTGAGAGAAAGAGACATTTTTAGGACATAATTTATGGCATTTTAAACAAAACCTCCCAGATACCTCAGATGAATTGACCCCAGGGTGTTCATTTCTCTCCATTGTCTATGAAAGGAGCCCAACGTGGCTAGCTCAAATATAGACATTTACACTGTAGGCATGTACCATTAAATAAGAATGAGTTCAACTCAGCTGGCCCTACATCTCAGGCTTTCTTTTTCTGCTTGGCACTTCTTTCTCACCATCTGTAGATCCCTCCACCCCAAAAGAGGGAAAATGAGAAATGTGCAGTGCAAAGGTGACTCTGCTGAATGCCGAATTATTTCTCCCTTCCCACCCACAAGGTCTTTATAGACCTGCCTGGTGACAAACAGCTCAAAGGCATTGGTTCGTTTTCTTGCACTGAAGAAGTTAAGGCCAAAGTAGAAAAGAAACTGAGATCACGCAAATCCCAGCCACGTGTATTAAACAGAAGATCATCCTTCAGACTGGCTAAATTAGTTCGTCAATAAGATGCTTGAAGGGCAAGATTTCATACTTGCAGACCGTTGCCAGCAAAATATAAAAGCGAACAAGGCATTTATGGAATTGTATATTTCTTGGATGGCAGCTTAAAAATTAGACTTAATTGAAGGGCTAAAAAAAAAGCAGTTTCATTGTTAGGAATGAAGGGTTTAAAAAAGAATTAAAGAAATTTTCAACTTGGGTGTAGGGCATAATTACAAAAACATTAAAGCAAATAATTGGTAGCACTGTAATTTTTTCCTCCCCAGGTAACTACCATATGTATTACACAGTGAATCATTGACTCTGTCCCTCCTATCATTAATTACTGTGATGCATAAATAATTGGAAAATTATATGTTCCAAAAATGATTTAGTAATACATTTTATGCATCTAATAAGCACAGGCTTTTAATCATTACTAGACATGTTATGATAAATTTTACTCTCCATCTCAACTATTCTGTTATCTCTCGCTTATGTGGCTGCCATCTCCTTGCATGCAAATACCACTAAGCCACTTCACACCACATACTTCCTAGTGAATGCCTTTTACTGGACTTTATTCTGCTAAACATTTTTGGTGTTGATATTTTGGCTTGAAATTCATTTAAGGGTGTTCTTAGCCTCACAGAAACACATTAAACTATTTATCCTAAACTCGTAAACTATTGTTTAATTTAAATGGAAATGTCTTAATCTGTGTTTTCCTACCATTTAAAAGAGTATGTACCTTTTGTTTTGCACAGCGGGGACATTTCAAAGCTGTTGTTATATATGAACTGAAATATCTGAAAATCTACTCTTTCTAATTAGAAAAACATATTTTAACATGCTCTGATCTTCATGGTATCTATTATTTTCTTTCTTCAGGTTTAACACCTTATGTTTGACACGCCGTCATCAAGTTATATGACTCAACACCTTAAGGAACGACTCAACCTGGAAAAGCACAAGAACCACTGATATGTCAAGACGTTATTTCAAGTTCAACCCAAGCAACCCAACCTGTCAAAACCGCTCAAATTAAATTTGCCGCTCTGCAGCTAATCGTCCGTGCTTACTTTTAGTACTGTTTACAGTCATACTGCTTACAGAACTTGCAGGTTTTGCACACAAGGCAGAAATCTAGGTTTGTGACCGACCAAGTAAAGTTGATAATGAAGTGGTTTGGTTCAGTAAACTGTCTTCAAATAAGTATAGAGTTTGCAACAATTTTTTCCAATTGTATTTCAGATATACATTTGCATACCAATTGACTACACAAAATATTAAAAATGGGTTTTTATTTCTAAGCCAAGCAATATGCAATAGGCTCTGTCTTTGGTGAGCCTATTACTATTGTCTTGAATTTTCTAACTCTCCTTTTTCATGTAAATAAATAAAAAAAAGTTGCCGATTTATTCATAGCTACTAGACAGACAATTTAAGTATGTCTCAAGTTCTAAAGATTTACAGATGTAATAACATTTATAATACTTTGAGCCTGGGTTACTATATAGTTCAGGTTAATACAGCACAATGAGTAGCCAAATAAAAGACAGGATCTTTATTGATTAAATGAATATAAAAATTCTTAAAAATTTAATCCTACTCTCTCAGGACATGTTATACCATAGAATCATTAAGGTTGGAAAAGACCTCTAGGATCATCTAGTCCAACTGCTATTTCCAAGAGACTGGGGTTGCAAAAGTAAAATCAGACTTAATGACTGCTGTAAGTATGAGATGAGGTTCAATCTATCCCAGCATACGAAATACTAAGTGTCATGCTTACTCCATGTATTTAGAAGGCAGCTGCCATCTTGGGATATTCTGCAAGCCAGGGACTGGCTAACAGGGAGGTTTTTCTCTTCAATGATCCCCTGGTTGCAAAGTTCAGTTCTGAATTCCTGCTAAATATCCTGTCCCCATTCTGAGGAGGAAATGCTGTGCCTGGAAACTCAGCCCTGCCCCTTTGGAAGATGTCACATGCTTCAAGCAGCCCCCTCTGATTTTCCCAAACTGCTCCTGCTACCCCCAGACAAATGGTTTATGAGGGACAACTGTTAGGAGCTCCAGGAGGGATTCCAAGAAAGCCTGTGTATAAAATAACATGTCCTGACCTTATGGAAGCAATTCATAGATGGAAATCTGGATTGCTTCTGGGAGGAAAGGCTCAGCCATTGAAGTCGACAAGACAAATCACTGCCAAGAGTTTCTGTGCCATGCAGAAAATGCATGCCAGGAAAGGAGTGCAAAGATGTCTTCTTAATTCTGTTGTGATGCAAATAATGATAGAAAGCAATGGAGGAAGTTAGGGGACTCATTCACAATGAAGTTTATCAACACTTGAAATAATCTCTGGCAAAAACATGATATCAGAAAGTTTGACTTAACCATGGCAACATTCACCCTACTCAGTGCCCCTCATTAAAAGTGTTATGAAAACAGATGCTGGAGAGGTGTGAAGCATAAAAGGTGGAAATGTGAGAATTGAAATCCCTTCCCCACTTCTCCCACACAACAACCTGCTTCGGCTCTTATGTGTGCAAATCCCCCAAAGCACCTTATCTTCCATGTGAAAGAGGTGCAGTTGGTTGTGGCAATATCTATCCACTCCACTCCATCTCCTCAAAGGAGCTTGATATGATGAGCAGGTGGAACTGGTGCCTGAGTGGTCCTGTAAAAAAAGTATGTAAAATGCATCTTGGTTCAGTTCTTATATTCATTTCAAGACAGTGATTTTCAACTGTGAAAGCTAGCTGTGACAAGTCACTAGTAATTAGCTTTATTTTTGAGTTCCTAAATATCTAGAGCTCTGTTTTAACCAAGGCTCCCTCCTAGGTTTGGTTAGTTTTAAATAAATATATTTTTGTCTGCAATATGCATAGCTGCTGAACTTCTATCTGGAATAGCTATCAAAGGAATTTCTGAAAAGGAGTCTGAGCTTTTAGCCTATATCTGTAATTGTATAAGTGCCAGGTCCTGTTCTACAACCTGGAGGCCATCTGGCATAGCCTGACTACCTCCATACTATTAAACTCTCTCAGTCTCCAAAATGGTTGGTTGTATCCAAACTGCTTATTGTGAAAGGCTGTGCTAACTCCCAAAGCCCACTGAGGAGTTGCTAAAGGAAGCTGAGGAAGCTAAAAAGCATTGCAAGGAACCCTTTAACAATTTAACAGCACGGACAGTAGAGTTCAAAAGCCGATGCCTATGCCCTGCTGCTGCTCAGTTTGGTAGTCTAGACTACAGTGGACTGGAATCTCAATATAAGGGGATACCAGGAGGCAATACCATATTTTTGAGGGAGTTCCAGGTCTGGAAAGGCTAATATGCCTACTGGGTACTCTCTACCACCATAGGGAAATAGTAAAGAAGAGGAAAAACGGTCTACAATACAGGTGTTCTCATGTCCTTAATAGTAGAAAAATACATTGGAAAATTGCTTCCAGATAGGTGGGAGAAAACATCTTATCATCAGAGACTTGAAGAGCCCAGACTTATCAAAAAGAAAATGAAGATATAGCAGCATTACTTTTTCAAGGAGAAACTACCCTGAACTAACAGGATATTTAATCAGGCAGGTAAAGGCATAAAAAAATCCACTGGCTGAAAGCTGGAAGCAGAGAAATTCGAATGAAGAATTAGACACACATTTTAAACTGTGAGGGCAATGTGGAACTGGAACACATTGCCAGGGCAAGGGATGGAGTTTCCAACATTCAGTACCTTCAGATCAGGTGTAGATAACTTTCTGATGAAGCTTTAATCAAGACACTTGTCACTAAACTGAAAACAGAGTGAAATGTTAATGCCTTCCAAGGGTGTTAATACAATGAAAGTGGGTTAGACAACCTAACGCATCTTCATGGCATGAGGGCCTGTAAATTCTTCACTCTTATCCTAGTGGGGTCAAGTATGAAAGCGGCCCTTCAGCAGCCTTGGTGAGATGGGTAGGGTAGAGCCAAGGCAGGAAGGATTCAGGGGAAAGGAAAAGAGTGACAATTTAGGATCACAGAGATGCAGGTTTTATTTGATGGATCAGAGTCTCCCTTTCTTTCCCGTGACTGCTTACTTGTATGCTCCTTGGCAAAATGCTTGGAGGAAGGGATGCTTGTGACCTATCTTAGTAAACTAAACAACTCCAGGAAATATTCCCAAGCGCTGAAACTGATAATCTAGACCATTAAACTGTGTGAATGGCAGGTTATTTGGCTCCGGGTCCCTAGCCCTCACCCAAAGCATTTGCAAATTAGGAAAAGCCAAGGACCCATGCCAGTAGGCACTTCGGATGCAGCCTCTTTGCTAGAGAAGCTAAGGGAGTTCAAGAGTATGGATATGGGCCATTCTGTGCCAGCTGGTCTCAGTGATGGGGAATTAGTCTAGGCATGTTTAATTTACTGGTATAGACCTAATTCTTGTTTCCTTAAGCCATACTAGTTATCCAAGGATATAGAAACTAGTTTTAGTCAACTTACAGTAGACCTCACAGTTCTCAGGACAAGATAGAGGACTGGAAATAAAGGTCTGGGGACTTTGCTTTTGCTTAGTATTTTCCCTAGCACTCTGAAGATATGTACTATATTATAGTTTCTACCTAAAAGAAGTCATCTGAACAAATTTGCAAGGGTTCACAGTCTTGTATGCAGCTATTGGAATGCATTCACTGAAGCAGAAATCTCCCACTTTTTCCACCTGGAAAAAATTGTGCATAACTGTTGTAAGGCCTTTTCCCAAGGTGGTGCAGTAGTAAATTCAGGGAAGAAAAACAAGATTCATTTCTTCCAAGTCAGGTGCTCTGTAACTTTGAGCTATCCTTATCTGTGCTCATCCATGTGAGAAAAGGAGGCGATCCACAGGGACTATTCATGTGAGGTAGAGCCATATTACTGAACTCTCCCTTTGAGATACTTTCTGCTTCCTTCCCTCCCTTCCCCAAATCAAATCCATTTACTACTTTCAGGCAGAGATAGAGTCTCCAGTGTCACATTAGACAGTGTTTTCATTGACCAGCAGCCAATACATGAAGCCAGTATATATTGCTTCAATGAGTCTGTCTAAATGACCTCAAGGAATGGATTTCAGGTCATATCATGGACTGGCACTATCCAAACAAGACAGATCAAGACAATGTTTTTGGTGTGTCAGATGTGGTTTTAATTTAGATTGAGACATGACAAGTTGTCAAAGAAATGCCATCAAATATTAGTGTTTCTTTTCTTTAAAATATGATATTGTGTATTTCTTTCATAAGGCTTGTATAAAACAAGAAACAACTCCCCAAAACTTTATTTTGGGCCTTTGTTGAAAAGAGAATGCAAAAGTGTTCCTACTAGTACACAGAGTAAGACTGACTTACTAGCAATAAAGTACAAGAATGAACATTTCATTGTCCTATCGTATTTTTGAGGAGAACACAAGAAAGAACTGACAAGGTATTTATTCTCTTTCAGCTATAGATATTTGAACCCAGACTTTCCAAATTATTGTCTAATCAATGGACCACAAAATCACCTATCATAAGACAATTCTCACTCTTGCTTGTGTAAAGATTTGAAAACAATAGTTGTTCTCCATTTACGACATTCAGAGAAAATTCCACATTGGTTAATTTTGTTCACTTCCCAAGAATTAGGAGTTGAATGCAAACTCACTGCTATCCCCAAATGAATAGCTACTCAGTCATCCCTCTCAGCTGAGGTGGTGAGAACCCTTTTGCTGAACTACTCTCTGCAACGGCCTGTTAAAATCAAGCTCCTTCTCCATTACAGTACACAGGCTAATTGAAATCATGACCTTTACAAGCTGACTTCTCCAGCTGACAATGAGAGAAGAAATACTTGTCTCAGATAGACTATTCTGTGATGCTTCAGAAAGCTTGTTATTCCTGTCAGCTCAGAAAGCTGATTCTTTTAGCTCACACTCTGGAGAACATTGCTTTTATCTCTGGAGTTCACCAATTTGATCCTCAGAGGCTGGCACAGCCATTCACAAATTAAATAAAATAAAAGAAGAAAGGATTGGTTCTGGAAAACTGTTATGGTCATCCAAGCTGTCTCTGTGACAACACCGGGCATGGCATCCACTCTCCGTTATGGAGTGGGGATTCAACCTTCAACTGCAATCTCATGTATTCCACTACCAAACCTGTGTCCACATGTCTCTTCCATGATCCCATATGTAAACTGCAGTTGTTCTGTGATCCTTTGTCTCTTCATATAATCTTGCATGCCAGATGTATTTGCTTGCTGCACAAATCTCTCGGATCCCTAAAGAGGATAACTGAGAAAACCTCACACTTCAGATGAGGAAGTCTCACCTCCCAGCAATGCTCTACAGCCCAGAGCTCCTGCTTGAACTCGTACATTTATATGTACATTTTTCTCCCAACACTTCTATCAGAAGTTAAAGCAATTGACCCTTTCCTTAAAAACTCAGTCTGCATCATCATGTTCCTTCCACAGCAAGCTGTTTCCATAGTAATTAATCTTTTAAAAATAAAAAAGTCTTTGAAATGACTCAGATGTTTGTGAGATTGGCATTTTTTTCAAAACAAAATCTCAAATGGAGGAATGTTAGCCAAAAAATGAGGAAGTAGGAGAAAGAAAGCAAGGGACTGAGAAGAGAGTGTGGTGAATTCCTGGCACTTGATGGTTATTGTTGAGTTAAGATATATTTGCCTCTTCCTTCTGGCTGTTGGAGTACATTTAATTTCATCAAGTTTATTGGGAATCTTCCAAAACATATTACTTATGAGACATAGACAAACAGACTCAGTAGCATCCGTCAGGCCAGCATTGGTCCCTTTACATGCAGTCAGGTGGGTGAACCTGGTTTCACTTTCCCCAGCTGGAGAGCCCCTCGCCTCCCTAACCTCTTCCCTCTCCTCCCCTACCCCACTGCTCCTGCTTCCCTGCATAACATCTTTGGGCATCAACAAAAAGGCAACTCTGCTATGTTATCAGCTCAGCTGTGACAGAGTAAATTGGGAGGCTTCCCTTAATCACTCTAGGTGCAGGTTCACTGAAAAATTTATCTCTGACTACAGGCCAGGGCTGCAGCCTCCCAAGTGGGAGAAACCTTCCACTAATTTGAATTTGTCAGAGTGCAGATGTCTGGTTGCTTTTGTAGCTGGGGAGGACAAAGTAATGATTTTTTATTTTTATTTTACTGTAAGCAGGCAAATATATTAAACAAAATTGGGTTCCTCAAACAGTGCCTGGGAATGAGGTTTTGTTTGCTGTTACAGGAACTGGAATTGTCGAGCATTAATTCAGAGCTAATATTTTGAAGCAGGAGGTTTTTCAAACTGAGCCGTATTGCTTGCAGGTCAGACTTAACCCCCTGAGATCTTTTCTTTTCTTTTCTTTTCTTTTCTTTTCTTTTCTTTTCTTTTCTTTTCTTTTCTTTTCTTTTCTTTTCTTTTCTTTTCTTTTCTTTTCTTTTCTTTTCTTTTCTTTTCTTTTCTTTTCTTTTCTTTTCTTTTCTTTTCTTTTCCCTTTTCTTTTCTTTTCCCTTTTCTTTTCTTTTCCCTTTTCTTTTCCCTTTTCTTTTCCCTTTTCTTTTCCCTTTTCTTCTCTTCTCTTTGTTTCTTTTCTTTCTGTTTCTTTTCAAAATTTTCTTATATGTAAAACAACACAGAAAAAACGGGAACTGTTGTTATGACCTTTCCTAGTATAAAATTTAGAAGGAGCCCATGGGCTGCTCTAAAAGAATATTATTGCAGTCCCTGCTCTAGAGTGGCTGGAATGCAGAGGGTGTAGGTTTGTGTACATGTGCACATGCGTGTATGTGTGTGTATGAACAAGCATTGTGAGTAGTTACTACATGTCAAGCTCCATGTTGCTTCTGTGTCAGGGCAGATTGGGAATTTTTCAAGAGGATCCTCTCCATAGTATCTAAGTGGTAGAGCTAGTCAAAATCTTTCAGACAAATATTATTCTTTAAAAAGGAACATATTTTCTTTAAACCCTCCCCCACCCCATGCAAAGCCCTTAAAAATGTTTGTGGTTCTATCATTTATGCTGATTAAAACTATAGGGATGTGATGAATAAATATATATGATGGTTTGAAGAAAAATATGAAAAATTATTCCAAAAAGCAAGCGGAAGTTTTCAACAATTCCCAACAATTTTGGGAGTGGATGGATCATTTAGATTTTTTTCCCCAGCTCTATTGAGCATCTATCGTCTGAACTGTCACTGACTGATCAGAAGACCCAAAAGCCATAGTAAAGAAGCTCAGATACAACCTGGCAGATGCTTGGCGGTGAACTTTTTCCAGCACCTTCATGGAAAAATCCAGTTTGGTAAATCCTGTGTCATTACAAGCCATTAAAGTGTCCTTGATTCAAGAGGAGAGAAACCACTCCGCATCCATGCTGTAGCCGGCACATGCTGCATGATCTTTGTTGTTCAACCTTGGGGCTGAGTGGTGAGATATGAGACCTTCCTCTGGGTTGCTGTAGGGTTCACATCCTGTTAGCAGAAGTTGTAGTGCGTGTTACCTCACAGATGGTACTCAGTAACCTGGCTCCTGGAACATATTCACCAAATGTCTCATCACCCGTGAACCACATCATTGATGGAAGCATCACGAGATTTTAAAAAAACCCAACGACCAAAATCAAAGGGTTTTTTAATCTTTTTTTTTAAGTGTTCTAAAAATAAAATGGGCAAATTTTAATGATTTTTTTTTCTGGGTATTGCTCTCTGTGTTGAAGCTTAGTAGAATAAGGCACTTCAGCACGGGCTTAACTTTAATAATATGGGAAGTTTCACTGACTGCAACATGTCACATTTAAAGTGAACACTTGATAGAAAAAGGCATACAGATTCCTACTGAACAGAGCCTACTTCTAGCAAGGATAAATCTGATTTTGATAGAAAGAAAGAGGTAATTTTATAACAACAACTACAAAAGTGAGCTGAGGAACTTGAAACTGCACATTGGTCTGAGGTGCTATTTTATGTAGCCACTCTAAGGAGCAAGATTATGTTAAACCAGTTCAAAAAGAAACCAAAAAAAAAAAAAGCAAACAAAGAAGCAAAAACCTTTAGGAAATTCTGTTTTGCTTTCTGAGAATGAGTGATTAAAGTATTTGTCTAAATAATTGATGTGATTTTCTTTGATGTGGCAACATTTTGCTCTCGCTGCTCAAATTCTTACTGCACAGGAGTGTCTGAAGGATATATTAGTTAACATTTGTAAAGAGCTTTGCAGATAAAAGCTCTGTGTAAGTGTGCTTACTACACTTCCAGTTGAGGAAATATGCTTTCCTTCCTCTGTTGTCCATTCTGATTCCTTTTTTTTTTTTCTCTTTTCAAAGATTTTTTTTTTTTTAATGTTAAAAGAAAGGTCTGTGGATGATTTATGTGTTACAGTGGACTCCAATCCAATTTTTTTTGTATGATCACCAAATATGTCTGTTTGTTTTTGCAAATGGATTGTGTTTTAACATGATACTGAAGTACTTTGTATCACAGTGACAATTATATTCTAGATGGCTAAAGACATAAAAACACAAGTGCACACTGAATCTCTTTCTTGTTTGAAAGAGTACCAAAAGAAAACAGTTCATATTAAGAAATGTGGCATACAGACTGTTTTACCTCCAGTGTTTGTGATTAGAGTTCTAATGCTGTACTGCTTTTAAGCGTGACAATTTCATTTCTACATTGCAATGACTTTAGCCAATGATGAGGAGAGAAAGAAAAAAAAACCCCAACAAACCACCAACAAAATACCCTGATTATTTAACAGGAGAATAAATAATCAGCCCTATCTCAAGAAAGAAAAAAGGCACACAGGTACAGTATTGTACTGGAAGTGCAAGCTTTTTATTATTATTATTTTTAAATAACAAACAAAATAGCAAACCATTTTTTCTCCGTCATAAAAAACTGACTTTGATCCCCAGTACAGCCATTGAGTGGAAAATTGAACCACACTATAATTGCTTTCCCTGTGACCGATAAAGTGGTGTAACAAATTTTGTGTTTGAATGATAAAATCAGCAATTGGCCCCTAGCAATTCCTTCTACCATTCCTCCAAGGACACCAGCGTCCCATCAGGCTCCAGGGCTAGAGCAAAGGCTGAGGAACTGTAAATCTACTCCAAGTTGTTGTTGTTGGATACTGGCTGTCTCTGACGCTCTTTTTATTTTTTTTTTTTTTAACTAGAAAGCTATGTGAAAAGCATTTATGTGTTTATTTGCTTGATTTTTAAACGACTAGGGTAAGTACTTCTAGATCACCTAAAAAAATACAAATAAAATGAAAGAATTCGGTGGAAGCTTATTGTAGTTATATAAACTAAAACTATCCCAAATAAAATATATTTTACTCCAGAGTAAAATCTTGTTAGAAGGAGAAAATTGCTTTCCTCATAAGCACAGATAAGTCTCAGAGCTTGTAGATGCAGAAAACACCTAAGAAGAAATTCCTCCCAGGAAGGGAGGAGGGTTATGTTTTAAGCTCTTTTTGATGAGGTTTTAAGGTAAGAAGCAAATCTTTCTCTCACAACTGCCGAAGAAGCCATTAAAGGAGTTTGAAACAAATGGAAATTTTAGAGGCAAAGAAATAATCATATTTATCTCTATTTATTTGTAAGTCTAATTAAAGAAAAGAGAGTGTGAACTGAGTTTTATTTGAATTTACATCTTTAAGCTGATTATAGACTTAGGAACCTCATGTTAGTCCCCTTTTTAAAAGTCATTCCTCTTTGTTTACTTTTCTTACACAGCAGATAGGACTTTTAGTCCAAATCTCTAAAGGTGTTTTTAGCTTCTCTCTCAGAAATTCCCATGAGCTCTACCCCAGGTGGCACCTAAGTGGGTCGTACCCGACTGCCTTTGCAGGTCTGGGTTTCTTAGAACTAATGAGTTTCACTTTTGCAAGACACAATCACCCCTGCTTTATAATCACCTACCCTATTGGAACTATGTGAGTAGATGGGAAAGAATAAATTATTTCTCGCCCTGTTTTTTTTAATAGTTTTCTCTCTACTGCTATTTTTATACCTTCTACTTTACCCATCCCTAATGAAAGTGCCAGGTGGCTACCTCCAGGTGAACTAAAGGTGTAGAGGTGAGTGCTCAGCTGGTGAAAACTGTCATTGCTTGTTGTTTCCTTGGTGACAACGTAGATGCAATATCTTTTTCCACATTTGCCTCAGTTTAGGTCATACACTAGATTATTTAGCGTTCCCTACTGTTAGGATGAAATAATGATCAGGAAACCACCTTGAGATTTAATGCATGGTGCCTTCACTTTGAAATAAATAAATTAATGCAAGCAAATGACTAATGCCATGTCCTGCTGTCTTTATTTCCTTTGCCGTCGTTTCACTGATACGGTTTACAACATGACACACAAATAATTTTAATGGTGGTATTGGTGGTAGGCAGGAGAGTAGATGGCAATATGAGGAAGATGGGAACGAGTAGCCAGGTTCAGGACCTCAGACTAGATTGCTCTGAAAAGCAAAAAAAAATGCATAAGAAAACATACAATAAGCTGTACCCTTAGTCAGGCCATAAGTATGGGCTTTGAGAGAATTAAAATTTAAACTCTGACTATGTCTGTAATAGCATTTAAATAGTTACAGGCCATGAGCATAGAGACTAAACATTGTGATTGTCTTGGTGTAGTCCAGCTAGCATTGCCCTGAATGATATCCTGACACAGTGGGGACTTGGCACAGTCCAGAGACCATTCCTCATAGGTAGTTTGGATGCAGCCACTCAGTTTTGGGGGTCCAGCCAGTTTAATATTATGGACGTAGACCATCCCATGCCATCTGGGTCTACGGTTAAACAGGCTTGGCACTATTTAATTTATTAATACAGAACTAATTATTCTCCACATTTATTAATACAGAAATAATTGCGGCTCCACATCACCTGCACAGACAGAGTTTGAGAGGGAGCCTCCTTCCTTACCTAAAGCAAAACTGCTATGACCTCTGAAGGTTGGCTCCCACTCAGCTGTACTGGTTTAAGACTGTACTTGGTTTACCATCAAACCAGACCTGTGAAACAGCCAACTTAAAACCAAGCACATAAGCAAAAAAAAAAAAAAATTTTTAAAGGTATTTGGAAGAAAGTATTATTTAAAACCAGATTATTTCACTGCTCCAGGGTTAGATATCAACCCTCCAAACAGCTGATTTGACACAATTAAAGGGATACTAATCTTTAGAGAAAGGAGAGACTGCAATGGGTCTCTATCAATGGGATCTGGGAGTGGAAATATCTTAAACCGGCTCTGGTGGGCTGTGATTTGCAATGTGGACCTGTGAGTGCAGGCATCTGCAGTCAGGTCCCTGCTACCTGCTATGCCCTCTGTTCTGACTTGCATGGCTACTGGGATGTGGTGCAGCAAGATGTTGTTGCCGGATGCCCTGTCGTCCTCCTCGGTGCTCAAGTACAGCTGACTGGGCAATGTTAACAGGTACACGTAGACTCATTTTACATGTCTTCTCCCATGTCTTTCTTCCCATATATAAGACAAAACAGTTACCTGTCACACACATGCAGGCCACTTCTTAAACGCTGGGTCATCTGACAAGGAAGGGGTTATTAAATAGGACTTTTATCACCTTGTAGGATCCTTTGAAGCATATAACTTTCTATGGTGGCATTCCCTTATCCCAGCACATCATTACAGCCTCCCTCTGACTCTAGGAGCCCATTCTACAGCAAGCAGCAGCTCCTGTGGTCCACTGGGCACTGCAGCAAATTGAGGAATCGTGGAGCAGGAGGAGGATTGTGGCACCACAGTCATAAATGGTTCACACGGCTGAGATTTTGGGCAAACTACAAGGAGCCACAAAGCAGAAGCTGTGCTTCCTGCCCAGCACACGTGGATCAGCTAGTCCACCTTTGCCTGCTTATAAGAGGAACATAGTGGAGAAATAGACACAAATTATTTTAACTGTCAGTTACTTTGCTGCACGTATGAAATCCTTTGCCTGCCTCAGTTCCAGTAAACACTGAAGCAATAGGCTGCCGAAGGGTATTTGTCATCACAGAACTTGCTGTGCTTTGTTGGTGTTTTTCACTTTCTGTGCTGAACTACTGCAAGTTGTTACATTGCCAAGTTCAAGGGCCACCACCGGTACAACTGGGCACCATCAACACCCAGAAAGGGAATGGTGAAACTCAAATGTACTTATTTTTTAATAATAATAATAAAAAGGATGTCTTGGCCAAAGTTGTCTGAAATGGATGTCCACAATGTCTTAAAAGCTTCCTTAGACACTTTCAAACCTGAGCTGTGATTTTAGAAAGTCGGTAATTTTAGCTAAAATCAGAGCTCTCAAAATTAAGAAAGATATGGCCAATATAAATCTCCAGTTATAAATAGTGGCATCCCTTTTTGTCTTTGTCTAATGTTTTTGTGAAATCAATAATAAAAACAGCTACCAGTGTGTGCTGGTATGCTGGAAACCAATACAAGTACTCTAAAGCTGGCCATATGTGTTGCCCTATAGAAGTGCTTGCTCCTCTGAACAGATTTGAGATGTAAGGTTATTTGAGAACAGCCAGCTGGGTATCCTTGTGTAGAAGCGTGGCCCATGGAGAACTATATCCCACATGCAAGGCTCTTCTGTGAACTTTGGAAATCACCAGTTAAATATAATGTCCCAAGTTGATCAAAGGAGCCTCCTGCTGCTTCTTTGTGAGGTGGGACAAAGAGAGTCCATCTTTAAGGGTGACAGTGGCATTGGCCCACTTTCTTTTAGGCAATATGGGTGCAATCTGTGGCAACTCATCTGCCCACTCCCATGGCCCAATTTAATTCCTGGCTGGTTTGGGCAGTCCTGATTTGAACTATTGTAAGCACAATTAGATGAAATCAGAAAACACCGCAGGTGTTAACTTTGCAGAGCAGGCTTGTACAAAAAACACATTGGAGGATTTTATGTATTGATTAAGTGGAGTAATATTAATATATCTTTTGCCTCCAGTCAGTTTCCTTCTCTTCAGAACATCCCCAGTTGGGAACCAAGATATTTTCCCTTCTTCCAGCTGAATACTAATGCCATAAACTTTGGTGTGACTGTTTGACCTGTGCCTCTTCTTTCTCCCGTATTTTATTTTATACTATTTATTTTGTTTTATCTGGTTCTCCAGAGATAATAATTTCACTATTTTTTTCCATTCTCCCTCTCACGTGTCCTCCCATCCCACCACTGACGCAGTGACTGATGGTAGGCAGCTCTGTCTCCCTTGACCTCGTCAACATCAGAAAGCATTTTCAAATCTCAGTCATCTCTGACAGCCTTTGAGCAGAGAAATGAGACAGTCTCCCTGACACAAAGGCTTCTGGCCTGGGGTAAAAAAACTCCTTTTGAAACAACAACAACAAAAAAATCCCTCCGAACACTCCACACACCACACAGCTTTTCATTCATCTTGCTATGCAGCCCTTGTATACCGTATTAGTTTTCAGAGATTACAGTCTTTTTGTTTATTGTTGGCCAACCACCATACCTAAGATACTTTGCTGTTCTGCTCTGCAGTTTTGCAAGAAAGAAAGGCAATAGTTTACATATAGCAATTGTAATGCCTGAGTCTGTGTAGATAATTGGCCCTAAGCTTGGTTTCAAAGGTTGCTTTTGCATACAGAGACTGATAAAAGCATATCCTGAAGAAACATGGGAGACTGTTCTGGAGTATAACACGCAGATTTCTGTTCAATGGAGAAACTGAGGCACTGGGAAGGTTGTGTGAACTGCTTAAATCTCCTCTTTCTTGCCTACTATTTCTGTTTTGCCAGATCACACAGAGTACAAGCCTCTTGTAAAAGTATTAGCCTTCCAGCACCTTAGGACAACACCTACAGTTAGGTTAATGTCCTACTTTTCCAGTTCCCACTTACTCTAATGGAGAGCTACTTGCCTGGATGCAAAATTCATCACTTAGCATTCCAAAATATACCCCTATGAATTTCATTGTTATTGATGCCTGGCTTCATAGAGATGGAAATTATGGGCACACCAGTAGGGAGGGGAAGGCAAGTGAATGTATTAAATCCCGCAATGCTGGCTGAGATGGGACAGCTCAGTTGTTGATTCCCACAGCCCCCAACCTCCTGCAGTAACATGTAACTATTGTTCCATGCTTTTTATCAAAACAGACACGTTTGCTGGGGTTTTGCATCTTGCCACATTGAAGGGACAGATGCTTTTCCTCGTAATGTGCAAGAATTCCCTTCTATTCTTCTCGGCAGTGGTCTGCTGAAGATTTGTGCTAGAAAGGGCTGTTTCTCAGCCCTTCTGCCAAGCTGCCTCCACTACACAAATCCACCCTGGCTTTGCATTTGAAGAGTTTAGGCAGTCATCAGCTCCCCAAAGCAGCCCAAATTGAAGGGGGGATCTGAATATCTCACAGTAGGAGCACAGCCCCTTGATGTTCTTTCTGTTGTAGCAATTGTTTATGACAAGAGCACTGAGGGAAAATACCATGATCCTGATTCCTTATGTTTTCATTGTTTTGGACTCAGATCTGTTCTGATAAGACCAACAGCAGCATTTGACTCCATTCTTAATCCAGTCAGACTGCTGGGGAGCAAACCCAGGGGGTTCAAGTACAGCAAGAGCACTTATGGCATGGTATAGCATGCCTCGTAGCTGAGCTGGTGCAGCACATGCAAGCTAGCTGCAAGGTCTGACTTTAATCCCCAGCTGTGACTTGGTATTTCTTTCTCATTAAAGGCTGCAGGGCTATCAAAGTTGGGTGAATGGTTGCAGATAAATGCCCAGAAAGACTCTCCCTCCTAAAGAATTCACACATCTTTATTGAAAAAGAAGGAATCCTTGCTGAGGGAAGAAATGGTAAGTCCCATTCAAAATGAACTGGGAACTTTGTGCCACAGATGGGACCAATCAGACCTCCCTTGTTAATGTTTCCATTTTTCACCATGGAATAATAAATAAGAATTATTACAAAGTCCCTCATGGGTCTTTTTTTCTTTTTCTTCTCTCCCCCTCCACCCCCCATTTATCATACGCAAGACTATCAGTATTTGTGGATCTTGTATTGCTAATGGTGACTTTGGATTTTGTTTTGTAGATCTGGATCAGTCTGAATTTCTGGCACTGTTTTCATGGAACATTAAGTATCAAGATTGCTAGATAAATGCTTGTAAAATAGAAATGAAATAAATAAATACAAGTACAGCTGCAATAGTCCAATTTGCATCTTTTCAAGATTTCATCTGATAAAGGAATAAAAACTCAGTTTAAAGTCAAACACTGGGGGATTTTTTTCTTGTCTAAAAACATAATAGTAAAAAGGAAGGAGGCAGAATTCAAAAAGTTCTGAAAGTCTGAAAGAGACATTTTTTATTACAACTGGCTTTTGTTAACCAGCAAAAGTATATTTTTTATATAAAATATGTTTTATTTTGCCAAGCAATGCTTCAAGATAAAGATACGATCTAACAGTTCCAAAGATTTAGTTTAAAAATAAGCTTTTGAGCAGACAGACCTGTCTTTACATTTTTTCTTGATATCTTTCCTCTACTATGGGGAGCAAAGAGAATTCCAGTGGCCAAACAGCCAGAAGTTACTTGTCAGGTATTTACAACTTCACATTTTCATCATTCCTTGATGAGAAGATTGTTTGCTTGCTTATTTTTTGGTTTCTCTCTTTTCACTACTTCAAAGAAAACTAGTAAGTGTGTTTTGGGACAACTTCCAGCAGGTATTCACTGTCTTTATTTCCATTGCTTTTCCAAGGATCATTCCTAAAGAGAAGAACTTTTATGTTTTCCTGTAGCTTCAAATAAGGATGGTAGACACATTCGTTCTTCAACTTGAATACGTGAATAATTTCATTGGACTAAGCTTAATGATGTTCTTAGGGACTCTATTAAGATGGCATCCAATACGGAAGTCTTACAGTCCTGACAACAGCTGATTAAAAAACAATCTTATCTATCTGATGGTGTATCAAAAAAATGGTTTCTTACCTGGCCTTGCCATAGGCAAGTCAAATATTTTTGATCTGAAGAGGTCTATGGTAAGATTACCCCCCTCTCGATTCCTCCTGCTTAAGTGGCTCCTGATCAACTGGTGTGATTGTTATAGTTTTGGGTTGGGTTTTTTGTTGTTATTTAGACAGTTAACTACCTTAGCAGGAGTCACCTACATGCAAGGTTATTTACCTAAGCCACAGATGACAGCAAACAGTATTTAGTTAGAGCTGCTTTCCTCTTTCCTTCGTGTTTCTACTTACTGAAGAATTTTTTACTCTGGGGGGAAAGAAAAAAGGCAAACACATGGTCCTTTTCTTACAGTCCAGGCAAAGAAGCCAGTGACAAACAACAACTAGGGTATGATTTATTGATCAAACTTCATTCTCTGAGCAGTATTTAGCATCCATGCACTAATAAAAAGAAACAGACAGCTCTGCTTTCCTCCTCACATCCTGGAGCTTGCTGGTAATTCTTCTGAATACATTACCTGAGTCAAATGCATAAGGCTGCTCTTGGCTTTGTCCCTTTTTGAGCCCCAAGGTATGATTTCCATGGACCAGCACTGAAAAATACCTAAATATTTCTCCCTGCTGCCATGTCTCCAGCCACTCCCAGCAGTTGAATCACAGTGTCTTGACTGTATTAGGCTCCAGGGGGTAAGCTTGTTCAGTAATAGCCCTGACCTTTTCCTAGTGTTGTCATTCCAAATGACATTTATGGCATAAACAAGCAGTGACACAAAACTGACAGGCCAAGTTGCCATCTGAGAGAAGAATCACAAAATAGAAGGAAAAAGACTTCTAAAACCATTCCCTAAATTTAAAAAAAAAAAGAAAAATCTCCTTCCAGCTTCCAAACTTCCATCCCTTAGGTGGCAAAAATGATTTTACTGTTTGATAAACATTTTATAGCCCTTATTTTCCAAAAAGTGCCATCATCTTGATTCTGCAATCAGACTTTAATAATTCCGTCTTAAAAAATGCAGTTGGGAGAGAATTGTTCAGGATTCACGCTAATATAATTAAAAAAAAAAAATTGGCCCACAAAGGTGAACGGAAAGATTAATTCCTCACATTTTATGTGCCTAAGAGTGCCTCATCTATGCTTGTCTGTCTCTGGTTAGTAGAGAGAGGTAAGTCACTACGTGGTCTGAGTCATTCCACCTTTGCATGAGAAGAAACTCTTTAGAGTGCCTACATCTCTAAATCAACTCTGCAAGAAGCTAAGATGGCTAGTTTAGACAAGGTATCTGA